>NC_048298.1:232347484-232449411 GCF_013100865.1 Trachemys scripta elegans
CCGGCGGGGGGTGCGCCAGGCCACCGGTGCTGGGCGGCCTGGGGGTGTGCTGGGCCGCCGGGGACCGGCGGTGCTGGGTGGCCGGGGAGTGCGCCAGGCCACCGGGGGGTGCGCCGGGCCGCCGGGGGCTGGCGGTGCCGGGCCGCCGGGGGGTGCGCTGGGCCGCCGGGGACCGGCAGTGCTGGGTAGGCCAGGGGCCCGGGGCTGCTGGGCGGGCCAGGGCTGCTGGGCCGGGAACCCGGGGGCCGGGCCGGGGGTGCTCGGCCGGGGGCCCAGGGGCTGGCAGTTCTGGGCGGGCCGGGGGTGGTCGGCCAGGGCCGGCACCCCAGGGCCGGAGCCGACCCAGGCTGGAGCCGCTGGGGGGCCAGCCTGGGCCGCGCCTCCTCCCCCCCCCCCACACCCCTTACCTGCTTCAGGCTTCCCGCGAATCAAATTTTCGCGGGAAGCAGGGGAGGGGGCGGAGACTTTGGGGAAGGGGCGGAGTTGGGGCGGGGGTGTGGGCGGGGCTGGGGGGCGGGGCCGGGGCCCCGTGGAGTGTCCTCCTTTTGGAGGCACAAAATATGGTAACCCTACATCCTTACATTCCAAACTAGTCACATTGAAATAAGGTGCTATTGGGCTGTTAGGAATACCAGGACAGGATTGTATTCCTATCACCTCCAGAGAAAGGGAAGAGCCTAGAAGATGTAAAAGGAAACTTAGTTTAATGGCATCCTGTCTGGGAAGAACTCACTTATCAATAGCTGGAATGTGAAATCCTTGCGTCTGTATTGTTTTGTATGTTTATTTGCATGGTCTCTGTCTGGTTCTGTTATTATTTCTGTCTGCTGTGTTAGGATATAGATATTTAGGCCTGTTTGTAAAGGCCTATACTTTAAGAATTTAGATGTATTCTTATTACTTAGCTAGTTATAGAGGTATAAAAGAAACACATACAAAAAGTAATTTTACTTCTAAGGGACAGTCTGAGGCTCTGTTCTTAGGCTAAGTAAGGCCTTTGGCTAAGCAGTAGAGGCAGCCATAAGCTGAGAAGTAAACAGTCACATCCTCACATTCCAAACTAGTCACATTGAAATAAGGTGCTATTGGGCTGATAGGAATACAATCCTGTCCTGATATTCCTGTCACCTCCAGAGAAAGGAAAGAGCCTAGAACATGTAAAAGAAAATTTAGTTTGATAGTTTTCTGTTTGGTAAAAACTTACTTATTAATAGACACAGCTGGAAAACCCTTATGTTTGTACAGATGTAGTTGTGAAATTTTTACTTTTGTATTGTTTTGTATGTTTGTTTGCATGGTTTCTGGTTTTGTAATTGTTTTTGTCTGCTGTATAATTAATTTTGTTGGGTGTAAACTAATTAAGGTGGTGGAATATATTTGGTTAAATAACCATGTTGCAGTATGTTAGGATTGGTTAGTTAAATTTCAGTAAAATGATTGGTTAAGGTATAGCTAAGCTGAACTTAAGTTTTACTATATAGTCTGCAGTTAATCAGGAAGTAAGGGGGGAATGGGAACAGGGGGTGGGGGAATTGGGATCATGTTTTGCTAAGGGGGGGAATGGGAACAGGAAATGGGAACAGGGACATAGGCAAGGCTCTGTGGTGTTAAACCTGGGAAGGGGGACACTAAGGAAGGAAACTGGAATCATGCTTGCTGAAAGTTCACCCCAATAAACATCAAATTGTTTGCGCCTTTGGACTTTGGGTATTGTTGCTCTCTGTTCATGCAAGAAGGACCAGGGAAATAAGAGGGTAAAAAAAATAAGCCCCCTAACAAGGGAGTAGTTTCCGGTTTCAATAGAGTGGATTGGAGCTTGTTGGGATAGAGATAACTAAGGAAGTTGTCCCATGGAATTGTGGGTTATTTCTGGCAGACTACTACTGGACATGAGCAAGTGGGGCTGTGTATACACTGCAAAGCAATAGAAGCGCTAGCATGGGCCTATGTTGCAGTGTAGATGTACCATAGGCCTAATTTGAGGACCAGGCAAATTGGTTGAAACTGTAGTAAAAAAAACCAGAACAATCAGACACATAGATGAACATGATATATTGGGGAAGCGTCAACATGACTTTTGTAAAGTGAAATCCTGCCTCACCAATCTGTTAGAACTCTTTGAGGGTGTCAACAAGCATGTGGACAAGTGTGATCCAGTTGTGTTATAGTGTACTTGGACTTTCTAAAAGCTTTTGGCAAGGTCCTACACCAAAGGCTCTTAAGCAAAGTAAGCACTCATGGGATAAGAGAGAAGGTTCTCTCATGGATCAGTAATTAGTTAAAAGAATGGGAATAAATGGTCAGTTTTCACAATGGAAAGTGGTTATCCGTAAGGATCTGTGCTGGGGCCTGTGTTATTCAACATATTCATAGATGATCTGGAAATGGGTGGTGGTGGGGGGTAAATAGTGAAGTGGCAAAGTTTGCAGACAATACAAAATTACTCAAGTTAGTTAAGTCCAAAGCAGACTGTGAAGCGTTACAAAGGGATCTCATAAACTGGGTGATTGGGCACAAAATGGCAAATGAAATTCAGTGTTGATAAGTGCAAAGTAATGCATGTTGGAAAATATAATCCAAACTATACTAAACTAAAAAGATGGGATCTAAATTGGCTGTTACTACTAAAGAAAGTGATCTTGGAATCAACATGAATAGTTCTCTGAAAATAAACGCTCAATGTGCAGCGGTAGTAAAAAAATGAACAGTATTGGGAACCATTAGGAAAGGAATAGTTAAGACAGAAAATGCCACTATACGAATCCATGGTATGGCCACACCTTGAATGCTGCATGTAGTTCTAGTCGCCCCATCTTGGAAAAGGTACGGAGAAGAACAATAAAAATGATTAGTGGTATGGAACAGCTTCCTTTTGAGGAGAGATTAAAAAGACTGTTTCTGTTTATCTTAGAAATGAGACAACTAAGGGGGGAAATGATAGAAATCTATAAAATCATGAATGGGGTGGAGAAAGTGAAGTGTTATTTACCCCTTCATGTAACACAAGAACTAGGGGTCCCATAATGAAATTAATAGGCAGCAGGTTTAAAACAAACAAAAGGAAGTATTTCTTCACACAAGGCACAGACAACCTGTGGAACTCGTTGTGATGCTGGCAAACCAGGTGCCAGCTCTTGCCAAGACTGCAGGCATTAGCTAAGAACTAACAGACTCGTAGCTGGAGACTGGACCAGTTCACCTGTGGGTTAGTTTTGCTCAAAATTAGTCTTATAAGAATGCATTTAGTGTTTAGACTGTGAAATGCTTGTAAGTTGCTGTATGCATGTATCTCACTTTTAATGTCTGTATTCTATGCTACAAAAATACGTAAGTTTTGCTTTATAACTTTGAAAATGTTTGTTCTCAACCCAGATATGGGAATCGTATCCCCGCCAGCCATCCAGAAGGACTATCAAAATAAAGATGAGCCATCAAGGAACATCACAATACAAAGGATTGGTTAATGGCCCTATCCTACCTGGGAAAAGCTACATGCAAGGAAGCTCATCCTATGGACTTGAAAACTGAATGAAAGAAATAGACAAATTTCCTTTGACTTTATCTCTCTTTGCTGTTTGAACTCTGGGAGGGCCAGAGACTGAGGCAGATATCCCCAGACACTTCGAATTGACAGATCTCTACAACTCTGTCACTCTAGTGATTTAGATGATAACTCATTTGTGTGTATGTGTATATTTGCTTGCTTTAACCTGTAAATAACTCTTATTTCTTTTTCCTAGTTTTAATAAACCTTTAGATAGTTTATTACTGGATTGGTTACAGGCATTGTCTATGGCACAGCAACGTTTGGCACACGGCTCGCCAGGGTAAGCGCCTTGGCGGGCCGGGCCAGTTTATTTACCTGCTGACGCGGCAGGTTCGGCCGATCGCGGCCCCTACTGGCCGCGGTTCGCCGTCCCGGGCCAATTGGGGCGCCGAGAAGTGGCCCGGGCGAGCGATGTGCTGGCCGCAGCTTCCCGCCGCCCCCATTGACCTGGGATGGCAAACTGCGGCCAGTGGGGGCCGCGATCGGCTGAACCTGCCGCGTCAGCAGGTAAATAAACTGGCCTGGCCCGCCAGGGTGCTTACCATGGCGAGCCGTGTGCCGAACGTTGCCGACACCTGGTCTATGGTGTAAGCTCCTTGGTTCCAATTGATCTGGGGTAAGTGACTGGTCTCTTGGGAATGGAAGCAACCTGAATATTGTGTGAGATTTTTTTTTTTTTTTTTTTTTTTTGGTGTGACCATTTATCACTGAGTCCAGCTTGCCTGGGTGGCAAGATAAACTGGAAAGTATAAGGGGACTGTCTGTGACTCCATGGTAATACTGTTACACCAGGAGTTCACGTTTGTTACTGGGTTGGTGAAATCGAATTATAGAACACACCACTAGTCTGCCCTGTTTTTGACAGTCTGCCCTGCGGTAGGCACTTGTGAGCTGCTCCAGACAGCGTGACATGCGTTGCCAGGATATGTTGTGAAGGTCAAAAATATAACTAGGTTCAAAAAATAACTAGTTAAGTTCATGGAGGATAGCTCCATCAATGGCTATTAGCCAAGATTGTCAGGGACACAACCCCATGCTCTGGGTATCCCTAAGCTTCTGACTTCCAGATGCTGGGACTGGATGACAGGGGATAGATCACTCGATAATTGCCCTGTTTTGTTCATTACCTCTGAAGCACCTGGCACTGGCCACTGTCGGAAGACAGGATACTGGGCTATATGGACCATTGGTCTGACCCAGTATGGCCGTTGTTATGTTCTTATGAGATCCTTGTGTACAAAAAGATCTATAAAAATACAAATTATAGTGTGGACGCTTGTAATTTTTGTTCTGCTCTGTGTTGAACTGCTTTGAGAAAGACAATACTGATTTTTTTTTTTTTGTCGTAGTAAAACGTAATGGCTGCAGCTGTGTTTACCTGTAGTATAATCCTAGTGTTTATCTCTTCAGTGAAGGCAGGTAAGTTGATCAGATGGTTTCCTAATTACCTCCTCTGAAATGCACTCTTTTACACATACATGTATTAAAGTAACTTACTTCTCAGATACCTGAAAACAGCTATTTAAGAACAGAGATGTAGTAACCGGTAGTGATGCTAGTCTGAACTCTATATTTAGGGTGTGCTATATTTTCATTATAAAACGGTGTGGCTTTTATTTTTGTGATCTTAAGTTGCCCTGGTGTGAAGTTTCAGTGCATTATGTATGCTTTCCACACATTGGCATTTTTAAATGGGCACTGGAAAAAGTATTGACTATCCTAAATCTGACACACATTTGACATTTTCAGTGTGGAGAATTCTCAAGACCTATATTGGTAAATCTTTCAGTGTCTGTGTATAATCCTACAATGTATACACCTTATTGTTCCAGATCTGGGAAGGGTTAGGCTGACAAATTATTTTACAATCTCAAGGCCCCATGTATCTGTTGATTCCATGCTGCAGTTGACAGCAAAGCAGCAGAAAGCTCATACAAGCAGGGGACAGAGTAGCAGAAGTTGGAAGTGACAGCCCCATAACATTCTCCTTGTTTCCCACTCTCCCCCAATGTGCAGACTTGGTGAATGTAGAAGGACCTTTGTAGCAATATTTTGTGATCAGGTTTCTGCACATTGGGATGGAAAAAGTCAGGTAGAGAATAATTACTGTTTCCTGGAAGCTGGCATGCTCCTCTTGCATTCAGCGTATTTCAGAGTGAGAGTTGATGCTGGCTAAACTAGTCATTTATTGCTTGGTCTAATGGAACAATTGAAGACTGGACAGTACTGCTACAAAACAATGTAGGGTGAGATTTTCCAAAAGTACTCTATTAGCCTAACTCTACTCTCATCAAAGCCAATGGTAAGTTCCCATTAACTTAAATGAGAGCAGAGGTAAGTTGCTATTTAATCCTTTTGAAATTCCACCTCAATGCAAAAAGGGAGCTGAAACAAAATATACAATCTAAACTCAGTGTGGGGCATTCTAGACAGGCAAAATATAATTACCGGTACTTAAACTGGAATTTGGCTCTGACATTAGGGTGACCAGATGTACCGATTTTATAGGGACAGTCCTGATTTTTGGGTCTTTTTCTTATATAGGTTCCTATTACCCCCCCACCCTCGTCCCGATTTTTCACATTTGCTGTCTGGTCACCCTATCTGACATTGAAGCTGACAATTTTTAATGATATTCTCTAATTCCTTCACATAAAATAGTCAGATTTCACATTGCTGGGGAGCTCTGTGACTTCTTTGTGATTAGAATTTCACTAACAGAATTTTTGTGTATAGTTATAGGATATCATTTAGTTTATAGATGCTGGAGTTGCCTGTCCCACAAGAGTATTTAAAGATGAATATTGAAAACCTATTAAAGAAATAGACAAATTTGTCTCCAGAGTTCTATACTCATGTCTTTTTTTTTTTTTATTTTGTCTCTATCATGTTTTTTAGAGGAATGCATGGTACATGATGTGCTGCATAGTCAAAGTTTGATATCTGTACTGGTAGGAGAACCTCTTACTATTGATTGTTTGTTAGATAAAACACTGGCTCTTCAGCACATGAATTACAGCTTGACTTGGTATAAAAGTGGGAGCAAAATGCCTGTAACTTCCAGAATACATCAGCACAAGAACTTGCTTTGGTTTATGCCTGCAATTTTAGAAGACTCAGGATCCTATGAATGTGTCATGCGGTAAGAATGTGTTTTTTCCTGGGTTTGGTTTTTTACAAAAACTACATTGCTGTAGATGTGAGCTTGAAAAAGAATAATTAAATATCTGAATTATTTTTCTGATATTAAGTCTGGGGTTAGCTTGTAGTTTTCCCTTCACAAACGCTTATGGTTCATATTAAAAACAGGGCTATTCATCTTGATTTACAGCAGAGCTGATTTTGATGAGGCTGTTACACTTTATTGGAAAAGAATCCCAAGTATATTCATCGCTGACACGACTTCATGATTAGGGCTGGTCAGAAAATACTAATTATTTTCTATGGAAACTTTCAAACTAAAGGAGATTTTTTTTTTAATTTGAAATTTTTTTTAGAATTTTGATTTTTTTTTTAAAAGAAAATTATTAGAAATAAACCATTTTCATTTCGATTGGAATTTAATGGAGTAAAGTTTGTTTCTTGGTAATAAAAGATTTTATTTCACGTAGTTGAAAATCAGAAAATTACAAACGCTGCAAAAAGTTGTAGTGAAAAGCACTTTTCCTTGGAAAAACTTTCAGATGAAACACTTTCAACCAGCCCTAGCCATGATATCATGAGGTTTGTGTCCATTCAGATATGATGATACAATACAATGGTGGCAAATCCTCAGCTGGTATTAATTGCTATAGTTCCAATTACTTCAATGGAGCCATGACAAATTGCAACAGTGGAGGATCTGCCCCAGTTATTTTTCCCCCCCCCCCCAAGAGGTGTACCCGGTCCTGCTGCCCAGCTTTAAAAACTCATGCCCATCCTAACCCGCTTCAGGCCTCCAGAAAACCACGTCCAGCCTTAATTTTCAGTTGTAATCCAGATGTAGCCATGGTCCCAGAAATCCTTCCCTGTTCTGGCCCTTGAAGAACTAAGAGCTGATCCAAATTGATGTATTCTTTCCCAGCTACAGCATTCTCCTGGGCCCCTGAAATTCAGTAATCATATTTGTTTCTTCAGCATAAGCCAGTTGCCTGGATACTGTTTGAAGGCCAGTAGTCAGGGTATGATGACGTTCATTCATGCACACGTATTTGCACATAGGAGGTTCATACCCCAGTTCGAACAGCGTTTGTTTGCTGTGAGTTTTCAGGGATTGGAGGAATTTTTGCTAATTAAAACACTACTAGCAAACAAATTCTCTCAGACTTTTAAAACAGTCAGTTCATGGACAGTCTGAAGTAATTAGGCAGACCCAAAGAAAAGGACTCTGAGAGCCAGGTTCTCTGGTATAGTGCAGCAGCTGGTCTTGCACCAGTAATGGACTCTGACCCCAAAACTTCTGGTCATAAAGCTGGCATAAGCAGCTCAGGGAAGATCACGCCAATGTAAGGACAATTTTCTGGTGATCTAAAGCCAGTGTAGTGGCTCTTAGATTATTACCTTTCCTTGCTGCCAGAATAGCTGAAGAGGAAGCATAGCTAGATGACCCTTACACCACACCAATGCTTTTATCTCCTTCTTTGCAGCCTTAAATTAGATCAGCTTGAAGGCTGCTGTAACTTGGAAGGGGGATTGGCGCGGCACACCAGATTTGGAGGAGTGCAAGGGAGAGCTTTATGCCATGTGTGTGTACATGATGGTCTGCATTCTGTGCAGCTTAGTTGCCCCTCAGGATCTCTCTCTTAATTTGTTCATAGATACAAGTAACATTTTGTGCAATGTCATACCTGACCACGTCGTCTTCTCTCTTTTTGTAATCATATGGGTTTCATGGATTATAGAATGAATGAAGGAATTGATGCTAGGGAAAGTAGAGCTGGGGGAAGGGGGTAGGAAATTCTTGTTACGGATAGTCAGCCTGCTAGACAGCAATGGATTTGCTTCTGGGGGGAACTATGCTCCCAACTTTCCAGCCTGATGTTAAAGCTTCATTAGAAGTGGCCAAAGAGAAAGGGCAGCAGGTATGAAAAGGATATAAATAGGAAAAATTAGAAGTGTAATTCAGCTGCTTTGTTTTCATTACAGGAATTTAACAAGCTGCAAGAAAATATATTTCAGTGTAATCGTTTTCAAAAATACTGCTGGTTTGTGTTTTAATGGGGATTTTCTCTATGCTCAAGAGATATCAGCATCATCAAATGCAAAGATTGTGTGTCCTCATCTAGACTATTTCAGAGATGAGAAAAATACTTTACCCATTCACTGGTATAAGGTAGGCTCTGTCCCCTATTTCATTTTCAGCCACTGTTTTGTGTTTTAACTGATGTTTAGAATTGATAATGGAGGGTGGGGAGACAGAATAGCTCATATGATTTTTTTTTTTTCTGTGACACGGGATGTATATGTGAGGAGACTTGTATGTTGTGGTGAAATTACTATAATAAAGTATAGATAAGTGTGTCTATTTTAGCTGCCCACATGACACTCAAGGGGCCTATTGTTTTGAAGGTGATTTCATCTTCTCCTTCCCTCATATCGAACAAAGAAGGGGACCTTAACAAAAATATCCAACATGTATAGGCAGTTTCACGGTAGGGTGGCTGTGTTCTTGAAGAGGCTGGCCCGATGTAGCCAGACTTCAATGTGAGTTGAGGATGCTGAGCGCATTGTAGCACTGAGTTCTGTCTTGGTAGCCATATTCCCTTCATGCTTCAACCACCATTCCAGGGGACATGCATCCATGCTGATGATGGGTTCTGCTTGATAACCATCCAAAGCAGTGCGGCCCAACGCGTGTTCATTTTCATCCTCTGAGTCAGATGCCACCAGCAGAAGGTTGATTTTTCCTTTTTGATCGTTCGGGTTCTGTAGTTTCCTCATTGGAGTGTTGCTCTTTTAAGATGTCTGAAAGCATGTTCCACGCCTTGTCTCTGATTTTGGAAGGCACTTCAGATTCTTAAATCTTGGTTCGAGTGCTGTAGCTATCTTTAGAAATATCACATTGGTACCTTTTTTGCATTTTGTCAAATCTGCAGTGAAAGCGTTCTTAAAATGAACAACATGTGCTGGGTCATCATCCGAGACTGCTATAACATGAAATATGACAGAATGTGGGTAAAACAGAGCAGGAGACATACAGTTCTCCCCCAAGGAGTTCAGTCACAAATTGAATTAATGCATTATTTATTTAATGAGCGTCATCAGCATAGAAGCATGTCCTTTGGAATGGTGGCCAAAACATGAAGGGGCATACGAATGTTTAGCGTATCTGGCATGTAAATACCTTGCAATGCTGGCTACAAAAGTGCCATGCAAATAAATGTCTGTTCTCACTTTCTGGTAACATTGTAAATAAGAAATGAAATGAAATGAATGGAGATATCCCATCTCCTAGAACTGAAAGGGACCTTGAAAGGTCATCGAGTCCAGCCCCCTGCCTTCATTAGCAGGACCAAGTACTGATTTTGCCCCAGATCCCCAAGTGGCCCCCTCAAGGATTGAACTCACAACCCTGGGTTTAGCAGGCCAGTGCTCAAACCACTGAGCTTTCCCTCACCCCCCCCCCCCCCCCCCCCCCCCCCCCAAGAAAAGGGCAGCATTATCTCCTGTAAGTGTAAACAAACTTGTTTGTCTTAGCGATTGGCTGAACAAAAGTAGGACTGATTGGACTTGTGGGCTTTGAAGTTTTACCCCCCATTTGTTTTGTTTTTGAGTGCAGTTGTGTAACAAAAAAAAATCTACATTTGTAAGTTGCACTTTCAAGATAGAGATTGCACTACAGTACTTGTATGAGGTGAATTGAAAAATACTATTTACTTTATCATTTTTTACGGTGCAAATATTTGTAATAAAATATTATAAAGTGACAACTGTACCCTTTGTATTCTGAGTTGTAATTGAAATCAATATATTTGAAAATGTAGAACAACATCCAAAAATATTCAACAATACAATACCAATTGAAATTTATTAAACAGTGCAATTAAAACTGCAATCAATCGTGATTAAATGTTTTAAGCTCGATTAATTTTTTTTAGTTAATTGCGTGAGTTAATTGCGATTAATCGACAACCCTAGTTTTAACATAAGATTCATATTGAACCCAACTGGTGAAATTACCTTGCCACATTCCATGGGAGGGAATATTTGAATTTGATATTTTTTTAGTACTGTATTCTTATTCTCTGTGATTTAACAGAGCACTTGTTGTGTTTAGGAATGTAATCTGATTGACAATGAAAGATTTCTAAATCGGGATGATGATCTCATAATAAATAGTGCAAATGTAAATGATTCAGGAAATTACTCCTGCAAGATGACATATAATTATATGGACAAAGAATATAACATTTCTCGAAACATTTATGTAACTGTTATAGGTAAGTCTCGTTTTTATTCTTCGGTGCATTTGTAGAGTTCAATGTTACTTTTTTTTGCAAATCCAGAAGTTTCAGACAATTCATTGGTTAGTGTGGATTCAAAGGAATGCCAAATCGGACAACTAAGATATCGTTTGTTAGTAATTCTTTTATAACTTTAAACTTAAGGGAGAGCCAGAAGACTGAAAAACACTATTAATATTATTTTGGTTTGTTAGTATTACAGTAAAATAAATAGAGATTCCAGTCAGGATTTGGGGTCCCATTGCGCTAGGAGCTATACAAACACACAGGAAAACACTGGCCTTGTCTGGATTAGTTTACAATA
Source organism: Trachemys scripta elegans (assembly GCF_013100865.1). Lineage (NCBI taxonomy): Eukaryota > Metazoa > Chordata > Testudines > Emydidae > Trachemys > Trachemys scripta. The sequence continues at coordinate 232,358,778 of NC_048298.1, forward strand.
TAAGGGCCTGTTCTAAACTGGGGATGGATGTACTGGTGTAACAGCACTAGTACTAAATATTGAAGCAAACTCCAGGGGAAATGCATTTCCCTGGTGTAAAATGAGGCTTGCACTAGTGTGGCTTACCATGATTTGAAACTGGGAGCATTTGTACTGGTGCCACAGCACTAATGCAAACCCCCCAGCGCAAGCTCTGTTTTACACTGGTACAATGCATCTACACTGGGGGCTTGCATCAGTGCAGCTGCACCAGTACAAATACTCTCAACATAGACAGGTCCTGATTTTAAGACAGGATGTGACAGTTGTGTTTAAGAAACAATCAGAGGAAGGAAAATTCTCAGCGATAAGATCTGGTGGTCTAACTATTGCTCAATTTGGTTGGCTAAATAATCCCCAGCTGAGGAGAGGAAAAGACTCTAAAGCCACCTTCCCACTCCTTTGATTCTGGTGATAAAATAGCCCCTGTTCCAGGTGACCACTCTACCATATACTCTGGCCCCACCCTTCCCTTGCCCAGGTGCTGCCCGCACACAGTAAGGTTGGAGTGCATGGTGCAGAGTTAGCTTTGCCAGTTTTATGCCAGGGCAATTTCTAGCTTCTCTTGAAGAGCAGATTTTGGGCTGCCTTGGCCCTCAGAGCAACACAAATGACAGCAGCTGAAGATCTGGCCAGATGAGTTAGATTCATTTTTCTGTATGATCCCCTTTTCCTACTTCGCTGATTTGTGTTTTTATTTCTCACCTTCTTAAAAATAAATACATATTTATTTTTGTTCTTAAAACCTGTTTTTGTAGCCATTACCTTTCCACATTCTTAAAGTATTCACTTCACTTGCAAGTTTTTCTAATAGTATTTTAAACTGCTGCTTTCTCCAGTGTTTTTGTGAGGTTATTTTTAATAATCACTGCCTTTGTTTATTTACCCCTACTTTTTTGAAGCTACTGCCTTTACTTATTTTATAGATTAATTTAAATAAAAAACCACAGTCAAAGTAAACTCATCACATTAATTGGCTACTTCTCGTCCACTGCCCCTGGAAGGAGGCGCTGGGACAGGCTGAGCACCAGCCACAGGTAGGTTTGGGGGCCTGCAGCTGGGGAAGACACATCCCAGCCCTTCCTACCCTGGCTGCAAACCTTCCTGCGGCTGGGGCTTTCCACAAAAACTGTTTTCAGTAGTGGGTGTGCCTGTTGCCAGTATACAAACCAATTTACAAAATGTTTCTGCTAACCAAAAGTGGTTGTTCTCCAGGTTGTTACTAAGCAGTATCTACTGTACTGTTATTCACACCTGGAGCACTATAGCCATAATTGTAATGCTAAAGTGAATTATAATTAACTAATCCTTTGTGGAACCACTGTGGTCCAGGAGCTCTAGCACTGGATTGGGTCTTCAGAGACCTGGGTTCTAATCATGGCACTGCATGGCTTGGGGCAAGTTGCTTCACTTCTTCTGTTCCTCTCTTTTCCCTCCTGCCCTATGCCTGTCTTGTCTGCTTAGATCATAAAGTCTTTAGGGAAAAGGACTGTCTCTTACTATGTGTCTGTACAGTGTCTGGCATGCTGGGGCCTGTAGGAATAAGAAATGGGATAGAGTGACAGGGTATAAAGATTTTATTAGCATAAGTTTGGGTTGACCCTGTCACCCATCACAAATTAAGCACAACTATTTAACAAGGAAACTGTTCTGATTTTTCTACAAAACTAATATTGTTAAGGTATTTGCAAGTATTTCTGGTACTTAACTTGATGTAGTTTTTTTTTTTTTGTCTGGATTAAGTAGGAAACTGTTATCCTGGTCACTACAAATAGGGATGGAGCAGGGAGAGTGAATGGTTGTTTCAGAGTAGCAGCCGTGTTAGTCTGTATCCGCAAAAAGAACAGGAGTACTTGTGGCACCTTAGAGACTAACAAATTTATTAGAGCATAAGCTTTCGTGGACTACAGCCCACTCCTTCGGATGCATATAGAGTGGAAATGGTTGTTGATATTTTGGAATACTGTAACTGTTAATGTGTTTTACCTCTTCCCCTACTTTTCTCGGTCGGTTTGTTGGTTTTTATGGAAGTTCTTCAGAAAGAAAAGAACAAGCAAATGCAAAACAAACATAGAAAAATACTTTTTGAAAAGGTTTGAGCTTCTTTTCATTGCAAAGGAACAGTAAGGGCTTCAGGCAAAAGTTTTGTGTTCTTGTTTTGCAGTTCATCTATAAACTACTCCTGCCTGTTAGTGATATTTCTAAACTAGAGCTGTACTAAATGTCCTTGCCATTACTTGTGATTATTTCTGATAAAATTTTCTATTTATGCATATATTTTTTTTAATTTTTAGAGACCCCACTGAAGAAGAGAACTGAAATTCTTTATCCAAGAAACAATACAATTGAAGTGGAACTTGGTAAGAAATGGGCTCATAGCACATTATAAAAATTGAGAGTATTTTGTCTCATTGTCAATCCATAACCCCTTTATTATGGTCCTCAGACTTTTGAGTCTGGGAAACTTTTCCTGTATTTTCCCAAACCTCCACTGAACTTCCATTTATATTATTTTTATTTTTTTAAAAGGGGGTTGTGGGGGGATCTTCATCTGTCTGTCAGTCTTGTTGGGTTTGCTAAAAAGGCTGAGGCTCTGGCTGGGCTCCTTACATGGCTGACGTAGCAGCTGCAAAGTGGTCTACTTGATATCTTTTGACCATCCTATATAAATATTGAGTAACTTGCAGTGAGGAGGATAAAGTGGAGGTTCAGAAAAGGGCAATGAGAACAATTAGGGATGTGGAAAAAATCTTAATGAAGCAAGATTGAATAGATTTGGATTGTTTACCTTAGAAAGGAGGTGTACAAGAAGGGACATGATAGACGTCCTCCCCACAAACAAACCCCACCCTGCTCCAAGCAGAGTTTTGATTCCCGGGGTACGTCTACACTACCCACCAGATCGGTGGGTAGCGATTGATCTATAGGGGATCGATTTATCGTGCGTAGTGTAGATGCGATAAATCGATCCCCGATCGCTCTCCCGTCGACTGCTGAACTCCAGCTCGGCGAGAGGCGGAAGCAAAGTCGACAGGGGAGCTGCGACCATCGATCCTGCACCGCGAGGACGCGAAGTAAGTAATTCTAAGTCGATCTAAGATACATCGACTTTAGCTACGCTATTCTTGTAGCTGAAGTTGCGTATCTTAGATCGATTTCTCCCCCTCCCCCCCAGTGTAGACCAGGCCCCAAAAGGGAAAAGTGCCAGAGACTGCATGGTCGGCTTGGGACTGTGCTACTGCTATTGACTTCATGTGGAAGATGTTCAGATGCCATGTGGACGGGCAGCAATAGATAAATAAAAGTATATACAATAATAAATTATATCGAAGGTAGGAGCTTCTGCCCTTCTTGTCTCCTAACACAATGAGAAGTCTTTCGATCAAAGTAAAAAGGTGGCAGATGCGGAACTAAGTACTTTTTGCACAACATGTAATTAGATTGTAGAACTTGCTGTGACAGGAAGTCTCTGAGCCCAAAACTTAGCAAGGTTCAAAAACTGTTTTGGATGTTGATAGAGTTAAGAATAGCCACACTTTTTATAATTAATGATACGATTTATTTTGGACAGGATATTAAACCCCATGCTTCAGGGCTTTAGCCCATATCTAACTATTAGAGATCAGGATGAGACCTAATGTGGAGGGCAGCTTATTTCACATCTTCCTACCACACGGTTCTTGTACCTTCCTCTGAAACATCTGGCACTGACTTCTGTCAGAGATAGAGTACTATACTAGATGGACCTCAGATCTGATCCAGTGTGGCAAATCCTATGTTCTTGAATACTTTCTAATGAATTGCGGTGGGGGATCTATGTCCCTTCCCCAAATGCCAGGGGCTCCCACCCTAATTGTGTCTCATTTTTCACCTTCCAAGGCTTGCCTTTAAAAGGGACTTGAAAAGGGGGCTGGGAAGAAAGGATAAGTGATTTTGCTGCTTTGAGATGTCTAAACAAAACCTGGCATGTGTTTTCAAATTTTAAAATAAAAACTTGCTAGAAGCTGGGACTGGACTTGATAATTGCCCAGTTCTGTTCTCTCCCTCTGAAGCATCTGGTGCTGGCCACTTTTGGAAGACCGGATACTGGGTTAGATGGTCCATAGGTCTGATCCATTATGGCCATTCTTAAGTTCTTAACCAAACCTGCATTTGTGTATCTTTTTAGACTGTCAGTCTTTCCTGTCCTTGTGTGTGTGGGAGGAGGGGGAGAATAGGAAGGAACAGAATGGGATTCGGAATGTGATTCGCTTGCAGACTGAGATGTGCATTGTGATCTTTCTCAGCCCTTAAGTGAAGAACTGGGGAATGTCAAAGCATTAACAGATTTTTTTTTCCCCATTAGATCTTCAAATCTCTATAGGATGTTTTACCTAAATAGATGTTAACAAAAGCAAACATAAGAGTTTTAAACACCTGGATAAATGCCACTCCTTTCGGGCTCTGATCCTACAAACACTTATTCACATGAGTAACTTCACACACATGGTTACTGGATTGGGCCTTAATCAGATTTCCCTTGCTTGGTATTTGGAATATCGTAATTCTACCAGTTTTCCGATTATTCGTAGAGTCTCCCAGGGAAAATAAAGCAGGCAAGATGTGAATTTCTAATGTTAAAAAAAGGGGGGGGACCCTTAAATCCTCATTTCATGTCACCTTTGTCTGTTGAAAAGAAACAACAAAGGCACAAATCTGTGTTTTCCTTTGTGGGTCACCTTTAAGCCTAGAAATGGGAAAAACTGAAATATTTACCATAAATAAAATCATGCAAAAATTGTATAATTAACAAGAAAAAGTTCACTGCTTTTGTCACTTCATATCCTGTATGCTGTTTGGCTTATGAATTCTTTGGGGAAGACCCTTTACTCCTGAGGCAATTGTGCTCCACTGTGCATGTGCAGAATTCATGTCCACTGCAGAGTTTATTCCCCACAGAAAATACATTCTGCCCAAAAAGTTCTGCAGTTCTGCCTTTTGCCCACAAGAGGCCATTGTGGAACCAGAACAGCTGGATGACTGGCATTAACATCTAGCAGTCAGCTGCGTTCATTACAGCAGCCTGCGGGTGGAGCTAGAGTGGGGCACATGGAGTTTCTGGGGGGGGGGTCATGGGCTGGGGTCCAGAAGAGCTAATGGAGAGCACAGGCTGGGATGTGGGCTCAGGAGCTAGTGGGGTGACAGCATCGAGCCGGGGCTGAATGGGAGAGGGCTCCAGGGCCATATGATGGGGGGTAGGAGGGTCTGGGGCTGTATGGGGACGGGGGCAGATGTGCCTGTCTGAATGGGAGAGGCTTGGGGTCTGCATGGGAGAGGCTCCCCAACTCCCTCAGAATCCTGCCCGCAAAAGAACCTGTTCCATACTTCTCCCACCCACACCCAACAACCCTCCAAGTTCACTCCGAGGCTCCTTCCTGCTCCCCCAGGTCTTTGCACTGCTTCCATGGGGTGCAGAAATACAGTTCTGTATTGTAGTTTAAATTAATTACTCAAAGTTCTGTATTAGTATGCCTAGTAAGGAATCTATTTGTCAAAAAAAAAAAACATTTCCTGAATCTTTTTTTTTTTTGTCTGTATTGTTACAGACATACTTGCTGACAGGTATTTTGAAATAAATTGCCAAAATAATTGAAACTGGTGTGTTTATATTGTTATTTTGACAAATAAAATATGCACAATTTTGCAGAATTTTAAAATATTGTGTACAGAATTTTTAGGCACAGACTTCCCCCAGGAGTAGCCCTTGTCTTCATACTTGTGTGAAAAAGTATTTAGTTCACTTTTGGTGCTATACCAACAATAATAAAAAGTGGTTCTGGAATTCTACTTTCAACAAATATGGTGTTATGTCTTTTACAATAAGAGTCTGTCCAGCACACTTCAAGAACATTTTTGCAGGATAAAGAGCAACTGATTTTGTCCTAGTGATCTGCTGTATCTGGACCAAATGTAGAAAATGACAAGGTTTGTAATATATTTAAACCTCTCCTAATTGTTGTGGATGGAAGAGTTTTGTATTCGTTCTTCTATGAATTTTCTGCTATGACCTTTTCAAGCTTTACACTGAAGCCATAAACCTGAGAGAACATTATTTCATCCATAGATATGTCAAATTTAAGAGGCAATTATGGTCATTTTGTTCAGAATAGAATTAACTTATTTATTCTCTGAAGGGATTAATTGACTGGGCTATTTATAATTTGCTAGGTTAGCTCTTGTAAAACAAACAGCTGATGGTTTGACAAGGGATCTGCTAAAGCTTCATAATTCTGCAAACTGCCTCCTTTGTTCTGTCAGATTGCTCTTTACATATTTACTGGTGTTGGTTGCTAATGTTTCCCGTGCTCCTTTACATGAGTGGATCTCATGACAATGCAGAGTAAACAGTATCTCATGGCCATTTTCTAATGGTATTTTTCAGGGTCCAATGTTGTTGTGGACTGCAACGTATCAAGTTTTAAAGATAATTCAATTGGAATATCCTGGAGAGTCAATAATACTTTAGTCAATTTTTTGTTTATGGGGAGAGTCCAAGAGGGAAATCAGTAAGTATACTTGCATATAAAAATGTATATCAGTTGATCACTGACTGCAGTATATGAAAATATCCTTAGTGTTTGTAATGCCTCTCTCGGCTTCCCAGGCAGGATCCTAATTCTGTGTTTCTTAGAGACTAATTTGGACAACTAGTATCCTATTGAACTTCAATAGACCTAGGAGAAAAAATAACATGGTTTACTTTGGAACATTTTGCTTTACAAAATATCTGTTCACTGGGCATAGCATCACTCAAGGGATATAACCCCCAAGCATCACTAGTCTGCATTGGTTTTACCCTTTACCCCAAGAAAAATATTCCTGAAAGTTAAGTGTATGACTGAAGCAAATCTGTCCAACAGCTGCGTATAGAAACCTCATGTGCTTTTTAGAAAATAGAATACTAGCAGTTTTGCCAACCCTGAGAGTTCAAAAATCATGAGTTAGGTCCTCCAAAATAGCAAAATTGTCCTAAAAAAATGAGATTTATAAAAGTAGATTTGGGGTTCTTTCTATATGCCTTTTGGTTTTTGGGGTGCACTTGGGTCACATTTTTAAGCTTTTCTCTTCAGCTATGAGGGCTATACTTTTTTTCTTTTTAAGTGAAGACTGAGATTCTCAAGAAATGTATTCAATTATGTGAGCTGGGGCTTTCAGAAAAATGCCAAATATCATGAGACTTTGTAATAAAATCATAGAAATATAGGGTAGGGAAGGGACCTTGAGAGGTCATCTAGTGCAGCCCCCCATGCTGATGGAGGACCTAGACCAGTGGTGGGCAACCTGCGGCCCGTCAGGATAATCCGCTGGTGGGCCGCCAGACAGTTTGTTTACATTTGCACAGCTGCCTGAAGCTCCCAGTGGTTGCAGTTTGCCGTTCCTGGCCAATGGGAGCTGTGGGTGGCCATTGCAAATGTAAACAAACTATCTATCTGGAGGCCTGCCAGTGGATTACCTTGACGGGCCGCATGTGGCCAGCAGCTTGCCCACCACTGACATAGTCTATCCTAGAGAGGTGTTTGTCTAATATGTTATTAACCAATGATGGGGATTCCACAACTTCCCTTGGTAACCTATCCCAGTACTTACCTAAATGGACAGATAGAAGGTTTTCCTACTATCTAACTTCAATCTCCTTTGCTGCAGGTTAAGCCGATTACTGCTTATCTTAGCTTCAGTGGTCAAGGGGTACAATTGATCAGTGTCCCCTTTGTAACAGCCCTGACTGTGTTTGAAGAATGCTGCCAGGTCCCACCTCAGTCTTATTTTCTTAAGGCTAAATATACTGAGGTGGTTTTTTTTAAACCTTTATTCATAGGTCGTTTTCTAAACCTTTTATTGTTTTTTGTTTATTGATGTGGACTTTCTTCAAATTGTCCACATCTTTCTCAAAGTGTGGCTCCCAAAACTGGACACAGTACTCCAGCTGAGGCCTCCCCAGTGCCCAGTAGCGTGGAACAATTAGCTCCTGTCACTTACATACAACACTCGTGTTGGTGCACCCCGGAATATTAGCCTTTTTTCGCAACAGCATCACATTGTTGGCTCATACTCAATTATGTCTACTGCTTTCCCCTTATCCACTTTGCTAGTAATCCTGTCAAAGAAGGAAATTAGGTTTTTTTGGTGTGGTTTGTTCTTGACAAATCCAAGCTGGCTATTGCTTATCCCTGTATTATCCTCTAGATGCTTACAAATCGATTGTTTGAAATATGAGAGTTGGCAGCACTGTCTCTATATAGAATTGCCTCATGTCTTTCTCTTTCACTGGGCAATGATAGCATGAATAAGATTCTTAGATGTATGTAAATCTAGTCTATTTTGATTGGGAGACAGCACTAGGAGCTCTCAATGTGTCTACACATGAGGTCATGCTCTTGACTGGAGTTCCGAGGTACATCTGTAATTCAGATAATATATAATCGTAGACTCCAGATATCTGTCTGTTTTGAAAAGATTAAGGCACATTTCAGACATTGCTGAAGATAAAATATAACCATTGTCTTGTTTTGTTTTCAAATGAAGAAACCTGCCTAATGTGGCTTTTATTATTTTAATTATTCATTACCTTTCTGGATAGAGAAGATTCTTTCCCAGATGGGTACTTATTCTCTACAGTGACGCTCAACATCACAGAAGTGAAGCAGGAGGATTATGGACGTCAGTTTGTGTGTCATGCTGGTGAAGTTGCAGCCTACATTGCATTAAGACAGCCAGGTCAGGCATTCAGTCTTAATAATGTTCTAAACTGCTCTCGCAGTCAGAAGTTAATTTAAAAAGGAGACGAGGGGAACACTTTTTGAAAAGGGACAGACTAAGGCTGTATGAAAATTTGGGATAATCGGCAGGAAAGTGGCTATAAAATCATTGTAAATCTGGAAGTAGCTTCATTAATGTCAAAGGAGTTACTATAGATTTACTGATAGGATTATTCACCAAAACATCAATGGTAAGACAATGGATACATATGGAAAAGCAAATTCTGAATTTACGCCAGACATCTGGTTCTGAGAATGGTGCTTCTCCAGCCAGAGAACCAAAGCGTTCCATGTTCCCATCTGTCCAGTCAAGATGGCATAAATTTCAAGTATTGAATACCTTCAGTGAACTGCTTACAGACAAGCTGTAGACCTAGAATTATTTGTCAGCAATTATTTGGAATAATGAATACATTTAAGAAAGTCATGATCAGTTTGCAGAAAATTCATGAACAGAAAAAGAGGAGAGAGAGGTCAGATTTTTATTATGGATTATTCACACAGTTATAACTGTCTTTAGACAGCTTAAAATGGCTCTATTTTCAGAATTCTACACAGTTTTGTTTGAATGTTCCTAACTTCACCAATGCTGCCATTTCAATATATTACATATTTTTCCCTTGCTGATATAGTTCGAAATTTTCAAGGATACTTGATTGGAGGACTCCTTGCACCAGTGTTTGTAATAGTTGTTGCCATATTACTCTACAAGTATTTCAAGATTGACATTGTGCTTTGGTATCGAAAATCCTGTCGCCCTTTTCTGAGTAAAGAAGGTAGGTGTGTAAAGCCATGTAGCTAATGTACATGGCATACAATCCCAGGATTCATTAAGAATTCTTAAGAGAATAAGAAGCTACATTTATTTTGTGTGGCCTTTTTAAGCGGGAGCAGATACAGGAAATGTCCCTGAATAAGCAAGCTTGTTTGGAATTTCCATCTGTGTATTGCGTTGTGTTTGCAATATGGACGATGAAAAGATTGAGTACCAGATTTTTAAAAGGCTTCTACTCAGTGTCCTTTTTTTGCAGACACAAACTTCTCCAACGTATTTTACGCAAAGTCAGTTATGAGTGCAAATCCCCTTTTTTAGATGCCGAAGTACTTCAGTACAGCCATCTTGGTGGTGTCATTTTTATTTGTATTGTGGTAATACCTAGAAGCCCAGAGACCCCTTCTGCTAGGTTTTATACAAACATATAGCAAAATTATGACCATCTCTGCACTGAATAGTTCACAATTTAAGACTCCCATAGACAACAGGTGGATATGATAGACAGTCAAGGGGAACACAAAGGTACCAATGGAATGATACTGGTTAGCATGATAAGCAGCGATCACAGAACACCACTGTTCTAATCATTGTTCAGTGTAAGTATCATAACAGAGATGGAGGGGTTCGAAAGAGGACAATGCGATACTTTTGTAGATATTGATATGGCACTCCTATGAGGCATTGGAACAGGATGGGAGAAAGTGTGCTTGTTGGAAAACATTATAATTTTAACTGTAAGATGTGAACCTAATATTCATTGAAGGTGAAAAAAAATGTGTGTGCAGTCTTTGAAAGTGCAAAATGGGCTCCGACAAAAAAAGAAGTCTGCCATTTGAAAATCTGGGCTTAAATGCACTTTGAACAGAGGGTGTGAAATGCCTTATATATGTAAGCTACCAGACGTTGGCTTGTGTAGGTAGTGAAGCAGGTATGTAAATCTGCTAGAAACAAACCTTTTTCAGGTTTATCTGCTCTCTGCTTTGCAGGGAAACGATTTCTAACTGCGAGACATGCATACTACAAAATATTTACAGCTGCAGAGCAGTTCTTGTAATGAAAGGCTGATGTCACCAAGAGCTACTTCTGCAGCTGACAAGGTGATAATGTGATAAGGTAGTTTCTGGCTCAATGTTAAAATAGAAATCAGGGTGGTTCTCAACCTTTCCGGAAGACTACCCCTTTCAGGAGTCTGATTTTTGTCTTGTGTACCCCACGTTTCACCTCAGTTAAAACCTCGGGCTTCAGCACCGCACAGCAGAGCTTGAGCTTTGGCTTTCTGCCCTGGGCCCCAGTGAGTCTAACACTGGCTCGGGTGACCCCATTGAAATGAACTCACTCCCAGTTTGAGGATCGCTGATCTAGTCTATAGAGCAATATAAACAAGTCCTTGTCTGTGTGACAGTTTAGTTTGTACTGACTTTGCTGGTGCTTTTTATGTAGCCTGTTGTAAAAATAGGCAAATATCTAGATGACTTGATGTACCCCCTAAAAGATCTCCTGAGTACTCCCAGGGATATGCACACCCCTGGTTGAGAACCACTGCACTAAGGCAGCAATGAAGAACTTCTAGCCAGCCTTGCAACTCTTAGTATTTTTCATTCTAGATAGGTAGTAAAACAGTAAATTTGGGCAATTTTAAATTTGCCTGAATAATTAAATGCAGTTAATTTTGGTGGTATTTTTTTCAGCATTTAACAAAGATTGCTTTATTATTAACCTGTGGTTATTTATATGTTCTATTCAAACAATTAACTCATGCAATAAAGTTTAAAATAGAAAAGGTGGGAAAATATTCTTATTCCTTTAAAATAATTTTTGTCTTACAAATCTCACTGCTTCTATCTTGTTCAGTTTCAGATGGGAAGATCTATGATGCATATGTATTGTATCCAAAAATCAACAAAGTAGATTGCATCTACACACCAGATAACTTTGTGCTAAAGCTGCTTCCTGAGGTTTTAGAGAGACAGTGTGGCTATAATCTGTTTATACTTGGAAGAGATGATTTACCAGGAAAAGGTAAAATGAAAAATGATTGTATTCTCTCATTGCCTTTAAAGTAGAACTGGGTGAGTTTTCTCATCATTCTCTTTGAATACTAGAGCAGGGCAGGAAAGTTTCACATCAGTATGGTCCCATGGGTCACATCATGACATAGAGGCAGGAGAGTAAGGCACCAATTTTTATAATATTAATTTCGGGAATATAGATGCTCTGAAATATTTTAAATTGGAGCTAGGTTGGAATGAAACTACTAGTGGGAGGAGAGGAGGCCACTTGGCAACAAAACCCAGTGTGTCTCCAAGCTGAACTTCAGTAGAGAGAGGTCAAGGGAAGAGAGTAGCTTGCCTAAAGGTTTTGGATACTACATCTAGAAAGGGGAAGGTTCAGGGTCCCTCTCCCAAGAAAAATTCATGTAAGACTTCACACCCAACCTCTGTTAATTCCCACTTCCAATCAAGTATTAGCAGCATTCCCCACAGTCCCTGAATTCTCAATGCTTCAAGAAGGGCTGGTTCTAGCACTGTGTCCTAAGTATATCCTGCCAGGACCAAAAAGCATTGGTCCTGGCAGGATATACTCTCCTCTTCTATCTGATTCTTGTATTGGTTTCATATTTTTGTTATCCCATCTCTGGTTTTCTCTCTATTCTCTCTCTATTCAATGTTTTTTGTCCTGTTGTTCCTCCTCTGCAGTCTTCCCCTGATTCCTCATTTTCTTTCATTTCACATTTGATTTTCCTTTCCCTCTTTATTTCCTCCTCCCCCATCTCATGTTTCCCTTTCATTTTTTCATCTCCTCCATGGATCTTTCAGTTGCACCGTTTTGTTTGTAGGGGGAACTTAATTGCTGGCCCCACTTGCCCCCCAATACAGACAAACCCTTGAAATTTTGGGTACGTTTGCCTCTTTCTGAGAATGTTCAGTGAAGTTTGCTTCCACCTGCCCTTTTCACCTTTCCCTATGACATACTCCACCTTTTTCCCATACCCTGTAGATGTGAGTGCCGCTTCTTGTGCTCCCATATATGTGCTTCACACATCTCCAACTAGCTGGCACTCTACTCCTAAATCTCTCTGCAACGTGTCTATGGGCAGAGTTCGGAATAGAGTGTTTTTGGCATAATAGGAGCAACTCTTTCTTGTTACCTTTAAGACCAGAAAAAGTGGAAGAGCAGTGCTCTGGGAGGGAGGAAAGGCTAATCTGCTAGTAATCTGAGAGAGAGAGAGAGAGAGAGAGAGAGCGCGTGCTCGGGTATGATATAGAACATCAAGAAGTTGATTGATTTTAGTACAATAAAACCTAACCAGTTGGTACTGAATGTGTTCTCTTTCTAATACTTCTGCACTATCACATTTGCTTAGTATAGATAAGATAAGTTTTTCCTTGTTAACTTGCTCTTATTTTGTACTCTACATTTATATTAAAACAAAGTAAAAAAATGCTTCTGAGGTAATTGATTTTGAAATATGGATACAAAGCAAAATGGATTTTTTGTTACTAGTTATAATTGTAGAATTCATATTTCTGAAAGAAATCTTTAAATTGAGAGAACTTGTTTTTAGTAACATATTTTTAATTGATGATTTTCATCTGGGGTAGTGAAAACTAGCAATAGACTTTCTTCTTCAAGTGCTGGTCCCTATGTGTAGTCCACTGTGGATACGCATTCACTCCATACACCCGGAGCCAGAGGACTTTGAAAGCAATGTCTTTTGGTCCACACACACCTGCCCTTGCACCCATGGTTCACTTTGTGCTTCTGACTGAGGAGGTAAAGGGCGAGGCGGACCGAGTGCCTCTCCATAACCTTCTGACCATGGTCCAGCTCAGAATCTCTAGAGTCCAAAGCTTTGGCTTTCTCTTTTATTTATTAATAGATATCTGAGAATAGTTTTTGTAGTTCTAGAATTTTAAAGTTTTTATCTGATAGTTTTAGTGTTTTATGGTTATTTAGTTAGTCTCTCCCGACCTGGGGAGCAGCACCCTCTCCCCCATCCCAATTTGGGTACTGGACTATGCCCAGAACTCTGGGCTTCAAAATTTGTGCTTCCTCCCTGCAATCCTTCTCAGTCAGTGATGACCACCAATGCTGCGTGTGCTGCCTTGGGGGAGTCCACATCGTGGCAAGGGCAGGAACTTTGCCATAGGAAGCACCTAATAGAAAAGGTCATGAGGCAGCAATCAGACCAGGCTGGGGGATTTCCTCCCTCCCCCAGCATACATCAGCCTGATTCTGCTAAGAGTGCACCTCCTGCAATGAAGTCTGACTCAGGAGCAAAGCAGTCTACCCCCACAGATCTCTTGATGGGGTCTTGTTGGGAGAGTAGGGAGCATTAGGCTAAGTCCTCTTCCAAATCCACTTTGAAGAAGTCGGATTCAGCCCTGTCTAAACTAAGCAAGTCTATAAGCTCAGCCCAAGACAACCTAGTCTCAGAGCCATGACAAGAAAGCCTACAAGTCTAGGGCTCCGTTGACACCAGATTGTGATCTGGCACCTGCAGACTGCTAAGTCCAACATCTCCCTACTCCCACACACTTTTTGGGGTTGTCTAGCACTCTTTTTCAACAGCTGGTGTACAATGGATAAATGGGTGCTGAACATCATCCATTCTGGCTGTATGATAGAGTTTATGTCCCTCCCCCCTCCAAAACCTCCTTCCTCACCCCCTCTTGGGGGCCACTCTCATGATAAGATTCTCAAAGTGGAATCCCTCTTACAGTGGGGAGTGATAGAGAAGGTTGCTCTTGAGTAAAACCCCCACCCTTGGTACTGGACATACTGGGATCAGACTATATCCTCTCAAAGAATCTCAAAATGGATCTGACTGTTTAATTGTCCCATCCCCCCACCTAGGGTAAGAGCTCATTCCACAAGAGGGCAAGCAGCATCTCTGGCATCACTTCAAGAGGTGCTGCTACTCAATACTTGCAAAGCAGCTACAAGGGGCTCCATCCACATGTTTGTAAGACACTATGCCTTGGTACAGGACTCCTCTGCCGATACATCTTTTGGAAACTCAGTCCTTCATTCGGTTCTGCCATCTAAAACCTCTCACCCTCTTCCTATCTGAGTACTGCGTGTCAGTCACCAACAGTGAATACCCATAGAGACCAGCACTTGAAGAAGAGAAAGTTACTTACCTTTTAGTAACTAGAGATTCTTCAAGATGTGTGGTCCCTATCTGTGTTCCTCTACCTGCCCTCCTTCCCCTCTGCTTTGGATCTTCTGTAATTTGCAGTGGAGAAGGAACTGGAGAGGCAGTCAGTCCACCCCGCCCTTTATCTCCTTGGTCGGTGGCACAAGGTGAGCCAAGGCACATGTGCAGACCAACGGACACTGCTTTCAAAATTCTCCAGCTCTGGGTGCATGCAAAACATGTGTATTCACAGTAGAATATGGATAGGGGCCACACATCTTGAAGAACCTCCAGTTACTATAAGGTAGGTAATTTTGCATGGATTAAAAAGAACAAAAACAAATCAGCTGTATCATTTAAAGTAAGGTCTACAGTGCACATCTAAAAATGTTACCAGCATAGCTATGTTGGTAAGGTGTATGGTTTTCTTGCCACCAAAAACCTCTCTAGTGTTGACACAATTATACTTGTGTAAAAGTGTGTGTATAGCTTATTTTGCTTCTCTACTGGAATATGCTATGCTGGCATAGACACTTTATACCAGTATAACTGTGTCTATATTAGAGGGGGTTTGCCACTTTAATTATGCTGACATAAGAAAAAGTAAATATCTATTTTTAATGGGGGGAGAGAGATTCTTTTGTCTGAGCTAAAAGTTGATCATTTTTTGTCTTTTACAGCTGTGATCAATGTTGTTGATGAAACCATTAAGCAAAGCAGAAGGCTTATAATTGTATTAGTACCAGAATCGTCAAGTTGCAGTTTATTAGAGGATATCTTCGAACAGCAACTGGCTGTGTACAGTGCTCTTGTCCAGGATGGAATTAAAGTTATTCTGATTGAACTAGATAAAATAAAGGACTATACGAACATGCCAGAATCAATCAAATACATTAAGCAAAAGCATGGGGCCATCAGATGGAAAGGAGACTTCACAGAGAAATCTTATTTAGCAAATACAAAATTTTGGAAAAATGTCAGATACCGAATGCCACCCAGACGTCCAACTTCTTCAGAACTACGCTTGCTGCCAACAGCCTTGAACACCTTTCAAACCACAGAAAGATGAGGCATATGTCACTTTAATGGCCCTGGGCAGCTCCATTTTGAAAGCTGTCTTGGTGGATTTTATTAGAATGCTGATTGTGTACATGGTAAATGGACAATTTCACGTAAAGCCTTTCAGGATTGCATTCACAGGTTAAAGAAAGCTAATTAATTATCATTCCGCTGTGCATAGCTAGCCTGCAGGATACACAGTACTATTCCTTCAGTGTTATATTAATGACAACATTAGAATGATGACAGCAGAAAAGAAGCACCGAACACAGCAGAAACTCTGGGGAAAAAATAAGCTTTTGAAAGGGCACTTTTAAGACCCTTTTTGAACAGTGTGTTTCTAGAAAAAAAACTGTATTAAAGCAGATTAAGTATAATGAACATTCAGGTATCTTTTATGTTAACTGAGTCCAGATTTATATTCTGAGTTTTGTTAGTGATATTTTATGTCTTTAGTCTAGGAGTTTAACTACAATTGCAGTAGTTAAAAGCGCAGTTCATTAATCTGTTCTTTATCACGAACTTACTCAGTCCACCCAGGTTAGACCCTCTTCACCCTGCCACCAAGCACGGTCAGATATTGCCATGCATATCCTGCAAAAGCTCATCTTACTCTGAATTGTAGATCTTCAGCTCCCAACAAATACATTTTTAAATGAATATGAACAGTTCGAAAGATGGAGGCAGTTCAGCTGAAAGATGCCACAGTGATTAGTTTTTAAGCATAATATTACTGAACATATTTTAAATGATCTGGAAGAGGGACAAAGGATTAAACAGATGTAAAATGTTAATTACTTCACTGATAATACTAATTTGGGGTATGAGGCAAGCACCAAGGAGCATAAAGTAAACCTATGAAGGCTGGAAATCCATGCGTAAAATGATACAACCTAATCTAATAAGATTCACTAGAAGCATTACAAAATATACTGTACTGAACAGTCAGTGACCTGGCATAAAGACAGACTAGGTGATTGAATAAGTCTCTTCCATCTCCTAATGTCTAAGAATTGATGAGAAGTGATAGCAGTGTGTTCAATATTGATCAGGTATAAGTATTAAGTTAATGGAGCAAGTGTGGGGGTTTTTTTGGTTTGTTTTTTAAGAAAATATATGCCATAGTTGCAGCTGATTTTTAATAAATTTCCAGTACTGTTTTGAGTCAATTTTTGAAGCAAACTGCAGGGATTTGATGGTATAATTTCCTCTTGCATAAATTATAATGACTGCTAAAGCCTCTTACAGTTTTGTGGAAAATATAACCCTTTTGAAGCAGCGGTTTATTGTTAAGCAAATGAGACTGATGTTGACCAGAACTACCACACAGAGGTTGTTGGCCAGCAGAGATGGCAAGTTTTAGAAGTGATACCTATTTTGAGAAAAGGAGGCAGGATTTTCATTGACCTTTCCTGGCACAGTGGAGGATTTAATGTTTGCAGGTTGGAATAGAGTAGTTTGTGTATACTTACCCAAAGTGTTCTGACTAAAACTGCTAAGAAATTTAGTCTGCACTGGAGAGGACCACAAGGGCCTGGGATATGTTTAAGATACAGGGATTTACAACAACGAACTAGTCAATGTATTGGCCTTCAGTGGATTACAGGTGGAAGGAAATTTGTATTTTTGTAAATGATAGGAAAAAATCATGCTCTTGAAATGAAGAGAAGAGTAGAGTTGCAAAGTGCACATTGGTCATGTGAGAAATGACAACCTCTAGGGCAGGCCAGAGAAAACTGTAGTGAAATTTGGGAGATCAAATATTGAATATCTAAATGTATGGATACTATACTGACCTTCTGTTGATCTACTGGTTGTCTTCTAAATTAGCCAGAAAAAGTTATTTCACTCTGAAACTAATGCTTAAGTTCCCATGATTACAATGGAACTACTTGCAAAAATAGTTAAGTGTGTGTGTGTAAGTGTTTGCTTGCCTAGAGGTCTGTGACAAGGGGGACTCTCAATGCAGATAGAAGTTGGCTATGTAAAAGAAGAGCTCTGATTCCTGACATTAAATCTGTAATTGGTTTGAAATTAACAAATCCAACCCCTAGAAGTATTGACTATAGATACATGAAGCTTCACAGAAGACACTGCATTGATTGCTGGATCAATTCTTTTTTAATACTGCTTAATAAAGTAACTTGCTCAGGGTCTGATAAGTATGGTTTATATTATAGATATTCTAGCAAGTGCAGCAATACATTTTTGTAATTGGCTATGATCAAAGGTGGGTATGGGGAAATATGAACTTTATGTGCTCTCAGGTTCAGCACAAAAGGAAGGAATTATATCACTGGGTCAAAGAACTGTGCTTATAAATGCTCAGTATATTTTACATAAGGTAAATTGTATTTGTATCAGTCAATGAAGTCCCTCTCTCTCTAACATACATATTTTTAAGATCGGGTGACCAGACAGCAAATGTGAAAAATTGGGACGGGAGTGAGGGGTAATAGGAGCTTATATAAGAAAAAGACCCTAAAATCGTTATATCTGGTCACCCTGTTTTAAAATAAGAGAAATGTAATAAAACCTCCAGACTGTTGTTTGAATAGAGTGGGAATAGTCATGCTATCAGGAAGAAATATTTTCCATCTATAGCATTGCACAATTGGATATGTTTATTTTGAGGTTTTCTCCTTTTCTCTGAGCCTCAGGTACTGACCTGCATCCCCACCCTGCCTTCCTACCAAAGCTGGTGTCACATTTCCGCCACAACCAGGATATTTTTCTGCCTGCCTTCTTCCCAAAGCTTCACAGAACTGATGAGGAACATTGACTATATACCATAGACATAGATGGCCCCTGTCCTTTTATGCTGAAAGAACTAAACCCTTCCGAAAGTCAACACAGCTCTTTGTAGTGAACAGGATGAAAGGTCTGCTGGTGTCATCCCAGAGCATCTCATCCTGGATAACTGCCTGCATCCTGATTTGCTATGAAGGTTCTGCCTCCAGCCATCACGACAGCCCATTCCACAAGGGCCCAGGCTTCATCAGCAGCATTCCTCGCACAGATACCAATCCAGGACATTTACAGGGTTGCGACGTGGTCATTGATTTATGCCTTCGCATCCCACAATGCCATCACGCAACAGGCCCATGATGATGCCAGTTTTTGGGAGGGCAGTGTTGCAGTCAGCACATTCATGAACGCCAAGCCCACGTTCAGAGATATTGGTTGAGTCGCCTAGCATGGAATTGACATGAGCAAGCACTCAAAGAAGAAAAAATGTTTACTGAAATTTCATAACTGTTGCTCTTTGAGATATGTTGCTCATGTACATTCCATTACCCAGCCTCCTACCCTCTGTCAGATTTACCGGCAAGAAGGAACTGAGCAAGTGAAAGAAAGAGCAAAGAAATCTGATAGCTTTCTTTGATAGGATAACGAGCCTTGTGGATAAGGGTGAAGCTGTGGATGTGGTATACTTAGACTTTAGTAAGGCATTTGATACAGTCTCGCATGATATTCTTATCGATAAACTAGGCAAATACAATTTAGATGGGGCTACTATAAGGTGGGTGCATAACTGGCTGGATAACCATACTCAGAGAGTTGTTATTAATGGTTCCCAATCCTGCTGGAAAGGCATAACGAGTGGGGTACCGCAGGGGTCTGTTTTGGGACCGGCGCTGTTCAATATCTTCATCAACGACTTAGATATTGGCATAGAAAGTACGCTTATTAAGTTTGCGGATGATACCAAACTGGGAGGGATTGCAACTGCTTTGGAGGACAGGGTCATAATTCAAAATGATCTGGACAATTGGAGAAATGGTCTAAGGTAAACAGGATGAAGTTTAACAAAGACAAATGCAAAGTGCTCCACTTAGGAAGGAAAAATCAGTTTCACACATACAGAATGGGAAGAGACTGTCTAGGAAGGAGTACGGCAGAAAGGGATCTAGGGGTTATAGTGGACCACAAGCTAAATATGAGTCAACAGTGTGATGCTGTTGCAAAAAAAGCAAACATGATTCTGGGATGTATTAACAGGTGTGTTGTGAGCAAGACATGAGAAGTCATTCTTCCGCTCTACTCTGCTCTGGTTAGGCCTCAGCTGGAGTATTGTATCCAGTTCTGGGCACCGCATTTTAAAAAAGATGTGGAGAAATTGGAAAGGGTCCAGAGAAGAACAACAAGAATGATTAAAGGTCTTGAGAACATGACCTATGAAGGAAGGCTGAAAGAATTGGGTTTGTTTCGTTTGGAAAAGAGAAGACTGAGAGGGGACATGATAGCAGTTTTCAGGTATTTAAAAGGGTGTCATAAGGAGGAGGGAGAAAACTTGTTCACCTTAGCCTCTAAGGATAGAACCAGAAGCAATGGGTTTAAACTGCAGCAAGGGAGGTCTGGATTGGACATTAGGAAAAAGTTCCTAACTGTCAGGGTGGTTAAACACTGGAATAAATTGCCTAGGGAGGTTGTGGAATCTCCATCTCTGGAGATATTTAAGAGTAGGTTAGATAAATGTCTATCAGGGATGGTCTAGATAGTATTTGGTCCTGCCATGCGGGCAGGGGACTGGACTCGATGACCTCTCGAGGTCCCTTCCAGTCCTAGAATCTATGAATCTATAAGTATGGGACTGGCAGCACCCCTTATACAGGCGCATAGGCGCAGGGCTTCAGGGGGGCTCTAGGGCCAGCCCTATGGATACTACTAAGGGAAAAAAATCTCTGGCAACTGTGCACATGGTGTGTGCACACCTAGCATGGAATGCACATGAGCAACACATCTCAAATAACAACAGTTACGGAAGGTCAGTAGCCGTTTTATCCAGGGGCTAGTTAACAGAATATGGTGGAGCCACGGCAACCTACTAGAAATTCCAGATTACTTGGTAGGCGTTAAGACTAGGAGTACAAGTTCAGTGACCACATACAGCATCAAAAGTTCATACTCAAGTTTCTGAGCTGATACAGTTCCACTGGCCAGGTTCCTGGGGAATGCCAAGTGGTACAAAGTGGAATGTCATCAGTTGGCTTCCTTTTAACACTATAGCTTTGAGAGTCCAAAATGCTCTGGCGTACCGTCATTGAGCATGAACTAACACAACTAGAATTCCCAAATGCCTCCAAATCAAGTAATCCCTGCTTCTCTGGGGGAGGCAGCCCATCAAAACATTTCCAAGATTTCATCTTCAGATATAAAGAAAGCCTTGTGTTTTTCTTAAAATAAATAAAATTTATTTTTACATCAATAACATGGGGTGCCAGTCTCTCTTAGCTGGAGGACTTTCATCAGACCTTGGACAGTGGCATCAATGGAGGCTGAAACTGTAGCTGCAGCTCTTAAACCTTAATGGCCAATTGAGTGTTGCCATTCCCTTTCCCCTAGACTGGACAGTGGGAGACCTGCAAGTCAGATTGCAGCCACCTCTGGCATCCCTGTCAAAGTCCTCCAGCAAGAAGAGGAATCTCAGAAACTGACATTCTGTATATTTCCACTAATAAAATGACACAACTTTTCAATAGTTAAGAATTCTAGTAACAAAGAGAGACAACCAAAACGTAACCAATTACTTTAATGAGGGATTTTTTAAAAAAAAAAAGCTAATACCCCATAATACAAACCTACTGAGAACAGATTTTGGAAATGGCTGAGTTTGAAAAGGACTGACTGTGTTAAGAGGTAACTCCCTTCTCTTCACGTGTCATTATATAATGCCTGCATCTGTAACTTTCACTCAATGCATCTGAAGAAGTGAGGTTTTTTTACCCATGAGAGCTTATGCCCAAATAAATTTGTTCATCTTTAAGGTGCCACCGGACTCCTTACTGATTGTGTTGTGATGTACATGTTGTAATATGCTATAGGCCATATAGACCTCGTATAAATGCTGTATGCTTGACATGAGTATGTGAGCTGTGTGCTGGCAGCTGAAGCAAGGATTTAAGGTTATGAGCAGTCAAGAATTATCTGTGCAAAACAAACTTTGTCATGTCCATAAGCGAAAATGGAATGTCTTGGATTATGGTGGCCTGCCCGGACCTGCTCCTCTGGAGTTATGGATAAAAGGCTTAGTAAACAGAAAAAGAGCTAATGATGTGAAGGACTGTTCTATAAAAAAGGTTCTTGCTATAGCTGAGTTGGAGTCAGACACCGACCCAAAATCATGGAAAAGAAGAGGCGTGTAATGTGGGGCTCCCCACACCTTGTGATCGGACTGAATTTCGAATGGCCATCGGGATTTCCTTTGGATCTTCAGATTCTGGTGTTGTATGGAAGGAGTGTGATTGTGGAGTGAGTGAGGTTTATATTGTAATCAACAAAAATATTTAGAGTATTATATACCAACACTGTGTCCGGTATCTGCCTGCTCCCTCATCCAGTAGGGAGGCCTCTATCAGAGCCTAACACTTGATGGAGAATTGCAAGTGGGGGAGAGATATAAGGAGGGTTGGATTATGAGACGGGGGTCTCACAGTGTTGGGGGAGACTAAAGGGTGACTCCTTATTTGTGGGATTTGTGAGATTAAAAGTATGCATGGGGAGATACTGCATAGAGTTTTGGGAACGTTCTACATTAAGTAGTTAAGTGAGCGTGGGGAGATACCGCTTGAGGTTATTCAGATAATGTTTAAAAAAGCGTAAAAGGGTAGAGGAGGCACCCCAGTGGATTAAAGTTAAAGCCCCTTCTATGTTAGGGAAGGAGATTATTGCATTTGGGACCTGCCCTTGGAGGGAGGGTGCACTGGAACCTGATGTGATAATTGATACATTAGAAAACATGTTGGAGAAGTATGTACAGCTATACAAGACTAATGCCAGCAAGAAGCAGGCAGCTGTGATATGGTTGTGGGCTACGAAAAAGGTAATTGAATACAAGGGGGGAGGCATGTGCAGGGCTACAGACCCTGCAAGAAAGTCTTAAAATTTGCCAGGAAAGTTTAGAGAAGGAAGTATGGCAAGCACAAGTAATGCAGACTCAGTTGGAACAGCTGGGAAAACAAGATAGAGAACTGGAAAAGAGAAGGATGGAATGGGGACACAGGCAAGGCTCTGTGGCATCAGAACTGGGAACAGAATATTGGGTTTGAATAATATTATTATGAAAAAATAATTAGAGCAGTGCAAGGGATATTAGGTAAAAAAACAATTTGTGTGTGTAAATATTTGTGTAACTATGCAAGGTTTTAAGGACCTAAACCAACACTCATGGTTTGTAAAATCCTGTTTGTAGGTTTAAGATAATTTGGGTTTGTTTTATTTTGTCTTTAAATAAAAAAATGATGCCACTAAAACTCCATTTGAATCTCACATCCAAAGTTGCAACATTAACAGACTTTTTTGCCAGACATGGCCAGCTAGTATGATGTGGCTTTGGTATTTAGCATTTAGCCCTTTGGATAATTCCATGTGTTTATAAAGTTTAATATCTTTTTAAATGAAGACCAAAGAATGCGGCCATGGCAGAGGCAGCCACAACTGGAAAAATGGAGAGAGATTCTGGATCCTTTTTTTATTATTTTGGTAATAAATAGCAGCTAAGTACTGCAGGAGGGGCACAAAAAGTTAAGAGAGTGTACCTCTGAAGCAAGAGCAGGGGTGAAATGTACAAAAGAAGCAATGTCAGAAACACCAAGCCTTGAAGTGGCTCTAAGTAATTAGACGGTCACAATGTTGAACCTTGAAATAAATGCTAGTGAGTAACCTTGTAACAATGGATGTGTGTGTGATTTTGGAGGAGGAATTTTAAGCATGCTAAAAATGGCAATTGAAAATAAATCTCATGTTCAGAGATCTCATAGTATTACTCTCAGCTATTACCTGTGAATAAACTTAAAGCTTGGCAAAGCAGGGAAGCCATTATAAACCTGGTCTGCAATACAAGAAGGAAAACTGAGGTACACCACCTCATGAATTTCATAAATGAACAGTGGGATAATTCATCCTTTTTCTTTAAGGGTAGAAGTCATTGAAATCTGGCCTGTCGATAGAACAAATCACAGGAAAGTATAGAGGTAATTCTTCTGTGTTTTCTCCCCCCCCACCCTCCCCCAACCAGCAAGGAGATTTGTAAAAGGGAGAGATTTTTAAGCAATAATCTGTCCCCTCCAAGGGAGGGGGGCTAGGAAAAGTTTTTTTTATTTTTCAGACTCTCTACAGGCAAGCTGATGCCAGCTGAACAACCTAGAAAACAAAAATTACGTTGTGGGTGTTGTTTATCTTGTCATTACTGTTATTTTGATGGATATTATACAAGAAGGGTTAACACATATAGCAGCAAAAGTCAGTGTATGGTATGATCTACCTAGAAATCATGGTCTACTTAAGGTAGGAGTTTAAGTGATATACCACATTCCAGGAGAACACCATCTATTCCCAGCCTGCTGCTATTGGGAACAGAGAATGGAGAATGGAAATAGGTTCACTGTACGCAGTGAACAAAAAGACAGGAGAGAGAAAGTGGGCACCCAATTAATAATTTCTTTGCTTTGCATTTTTTTGTCTGCCACTCCATGGCACATCAAGGAATAGAGAATACGCTTTTTAAGATAAAACAAATTGGAATTTGGCCTAGAGTATGGGAAGATTTGTTAAAACTTGTATAAAATGCATGGCAGACAGCAATAGAACATCTAGTGCAGGGCCATTGTTACGTCAGAGAATTGTAGGGCATGGAGTAAGATACAAATGGACTATATTGATAAGTTGTTGAAAACTTCCGGAGGAAATCAGTATTTTCTGGTGGTGGTGGATTCTTTTTCCGGATGGGTGGAGGTGATTCCTACCTGGAACCATACTGCAGAGACAACTGCTAAGAAACTATGGGATATTGTTTTTAGCAGGTATGCAGTGAGGTATTGAGAGTAATTGATTCAGATAATGGACTGCATTTTGTGAGGGAAGTATTGAAAAGCTTATTGAAAGCTTTAGGAATAAAGCAGCAATTAAACATTCCTTACCATCCTCAATCATCAGGATCAGTAAAGAGAATGACTCAAACAATTAAGCAAGCTCTACGGAAGGTGGTACAGGAGACTTGTAAAGATTGGGATGAGACATTACCATTGGTGTTGGTGGCAATTCGAAGTAGTGATCGGTTAGATACAGGGTACCAGCTGTACCAAATTCTCTTCAGAGGTCCTATGAGACTGTGGAGCCCTCTACTGTATCCAGGAGAAGTAGAGGAAATATCGGTTACCCAATGGGTTAAAGAGTTACCGACTGAATTTAAGAAAATGGAATTTAGGTTAACAGATGCAGTTGAGAAAGCAAGAGAATATGTGGACTCACAAGCCATTCAAGATACGAAATTGTGGAACGTAGGAGATAAGGTGATGTATCTGAGGCTGACACCAAAAGATCATGTCTTGGAATCAAAATGGGTTGGACCATTTTCAATTATGAATAAAATTTCCCCCACTGTAGTGCAAATTAATCAGGGGAAATGGGTACACACCACAATTAAAGATATGGTGCAAAGATTAGATAATCTTTTGGTTTCTTTTACAGAAATAAAAGGGGAATGTCCAACTGCATTGGAGGATATCCTGAACAAATCCTGGATTGGGAGTGTGGATACGGTGCTATGATTTTTGCAGTTGGCTTGCTGCTTATGCTCACTTTGCTTTGCATTATTTGTCTGGTGGAAAGATTGTGTTGCGCGAATTGCATTTTAGGAAGAAGAATACCAGAACTCGAGCGAAGACAGAAGAGTTTAGCAAAGGCTTAACATAAGCACTTGGAGTGGTATAGTCAGAGGCACTGGATGTTATTCTTATGGAATAATGACCATGACCTCAACACAAGAGGGGTGCAAAAGTGGAACCAGAAAAAGGGAAAGTTTGCTGGGAATGAAAATTGATTTTGAAGTAAAAGTGCTAACACTGTCAGCAATGATTCGGGAAAAACCGGAAAGTCAATGGCACCCAGAAGGGTGGGGATATGGCTTCTGTTTTTATGTTTTGTGAGTATCTGAGGAAGTTTAGGGGTGCAAGGATATATACATGGGAGCACCTCTAAAATGGAGGTATGGATTAAAGGGTATAATACATTCAACTATCCATGGGACATGATGGAGAAAACAGGACCAAACAAAGACCGATGTGAGGGGAAACCTTTTGAGGGGAAATTTGAAATATGATGCGGAAATGGTAAGAATTTAACACGGGAATATTTAAAACCAGAGGACTTGGAGAAGCAATGGAGATATTTTTATATTATAGAAGGGGAGAGCTGGTTGATGTTTAAATTTAGTTACAATGAAAATAACCTGAATATAAGCACCCTGAATTGCACTTTTTGGAATTTGGGATTTAATGTAACTACTTGAGATGTGATTTATGAAAAAGAATTGGCTAATGTCCATGTGGGATGGAATGAGTCAGCGGCTCTCAAAGTGTGGCTCTATGATGCCATGGTAAATTCTTCCATAATGGTGAAATTAAGCTGTTGCAGGAAAATCGATAGGGGAATATACTTTTGGGGATTTGGTAGGTATTTCGTATTTCTTAATCAAATACCAGTAAATAAAACCGCACCAAGAATCATGGTGGAAGAACATCCATATAGAAGGGGGGAAGTAATTGAAGCCCCAATTATTGTGGCCCAAATGATTTGGCTGGAGGAGTCGCAATTAGAGTGTACGCCATATGCCTTGCCTCTATTACTAGCATGGCAATAACAATGGGGAGATGGAGCTAAAAGAAGTAAAAGAGGTATAGGAGAATATACTGTGGGAGGCGTTGGTGCTGGGGTGGGGGTGGAATTTGTTTGATATTGAGACATTATGAGGGATAATGTTTTGGGTGAGATTTTGGGAGCTAAACAGATGCATGTAATACAAAATTTTGACACATTATCGGAGCAAGGAATAAGGAATGTAGTGCTCCAACTAAAACAAATACAAGCCTTGGAAACAACTTTAAATGCAAGTTTATTGAGTGTTTCAGAAATTAATAACGAGACTGTGTTAGCAATACGATGTGTAAAGATGCAAGCTTATGGGATACAGTGTATAGAGAGGATAGTCAATATACTGAGTAATGGGCAATGGCCCTTTGAATGGTTCAAAGACTCCAATATATAGAAACAACAAATTATAAGATGGAAAAAACCCTTGGGTTTAATTGGAATCAAACCACTGTAAAAGGGGTTGGAAGGGTAGGATGCTATCACATAACACTTGGAAAAAAGAAAAGAACGGCAATGCCTGACTGCTGCCGAAGATTATTAATGGAGAATTATGGCAAATAGAAATAAGTGGAAGACATTTGATCCAAGAAGAGGGGGGCTATAGATTGGTGGAATTGATAAAATGTTGTGACGAGTGGGGGCAAAATAAATGTGTGCCCACAGCTAACTTGGTCTTTAAAGGGATGTCATCTAAACCATTCAAGTGGACAATGTGTAATACAGTATTTAGCCCCTAATGGCACAAGAGTGTTTGATGTAAGCAATAGGCGCATTTGTGTTGTGACCACTGAAAAATATATATTTTGGGAAGATATTACAGAAAAACATCCAATTGAATCATGCAAATGTAATGTAACAGAGGTTATTATTGAAGGACTTGTTTATCGGGGACCCTTATTCTTAAAAAAGGAAATCATTGGGGAACCAAAAGATGTGGTCTGCTCCTTTCATTTTAGGGGTACATTGGGAACAATGGGAAAAATTGGTTGATAAAAGTGAAAAAATAAAACAATATGCAAAGAATGTGTCTCAGGGGTTGGCAACCTGTGGCACGCGTCTCGTCAGGGTAAGCACCCTGGCAGGCCGGGCCAGTTTGTTTACCTACCGCGTCGGCAGGTTCGGCCGATTGCGGCTCCCACTGGCCGTGGTTCGCCGCTCCAGGTCAATGGGGGCTGCAGGAAGCAGCACAGGTCGAGGGAATGTGCTGGCCGCGGCTTCCCACAGCCCCCATTGGCCTGGAGTGGCGAACCGCAGCCAGTGGGAGCTGCGATCGGCCGAACCTGCCGACGTGACAGGTAAACAAACTGGCCCGGCCCGCCAGGGTGCTTACCCTGGCGAGCCGCGTGCCAGAGGTTGCCAACCCTGATGTATCTAAATCTGCCCAGTTGGGAAAGATTAGTATCTTGTTGCATAATGATCAAATATTAAAATTAGGAAAAGAAGGGGAAGAATTGACAGTCCACCATTGACAGTCTTTAAGGGAGAGTCTCCCAGTGCTATGGCCTTCCTGAATGTGGCATTGCATCCTGTGGTATTGTTCATGTTAATGATTCTATTAATCTTTGTCATGCTGTGTTTGTACTGTCAAATAAGAAAACAACAAGGAGTTTTGGAACAGGTAATATATAAAGCTGAGCAGCTTGCAAAATTATAAAAGTGATACAGGATTAGTAACATCGATTGTATCAAAAGGGGGACTGTTGTGATGCATATGTTGTAATATGCTATAGGCCATATGGGCCCAGTATAAATACGGTATGCTTGACATGAGTATGAGAGTTGCGTGCTGGCAGTTGAAGCAAGGATTTAAGGTTATGAGTGGTCAAGGATTTATCTGTGCAAAACAAACTGTCATGTCCATAAGAACTTCGATTGGCCATGAGGATATTTGGGGGCCATAGGGATTTCCAGTGACCCTTCCCTGGATTTTTGTGTAAATCACTTGGTGGTGGCAGCAATACTGTCCAAGGACAAGGAAAGGAATTTGTGCCTTGGGGAAGTTTTAACCTAAGCTGGTAGAATATAAATTTAGGGGTCTTTCAGGTGGGTCCCGATATCTGTACCCCAGATGTCAGAGTGGGGGGAACCCTGCCTCTTCCAGCCCCTGCCCTACCCTTACCCTGTCCCCATTCCACCCCCTTCCCCCAAGTCCCTGCGCCTGCCACGCCTCTTCTCCACCTCCTCCCCTGAATGTGCCCCTCCCTGCTCCTCCCCTTCCCTCCTGGAAAGTCCTAAGCATCACCTGTTTGACAGCAGGAGGGAAGCTCTGGGAGGGAGGGGGAGAAGCAGGGACATGTCACGCATGGGGGAGGAGGAGGGGGCGGCGGGGATAGCTTGGCTGCGGGTGGGTGCGGAGTACCCGCTAATTTTTCCCTGTGGGTGCTCTAACCCCAGAGCACTCATGGAGTCGGTGCCTATGCAGTTGGGGGTTACAGGTTGTTGTAATGAACCATAAATCCAGTGTCCCTATTCTGTCTATAATTTTTAGTGTCTAGGAGAATTATGAATTTAAGCTCCCAGGCTCATCTTTTGAAAGTGTTGTGCAGGTTTCCTTTGAGGATAAGGACTGAGAGAGCTCAGCTATAGAGCAATCACGTTATGAAAAGTGCTCACTCACAGGCGATGTGGTATTTTTGTCTTATCAGTTTCCTGTGTGAGTTTATTCGAGAGCGTAGTGATTGGCTGCTTTCACCCACATAGTTCCTATTGTGGAATTTAGTGCACTGGATGAGGTACACCACAGGTTGTGATTGGCATGTGTAGGATCCACGGATTTTGAAAGGCATGTTGGGGCACAGGGTTTGATCATGGTAGCAGTGGAGATATAGCAGCAGTTTTTGCATCTGCATTTGCATCTCCGGTGAACATAAGCCGCACATGGCCAGTAGCTGGGTTAGCTGGTGGCCCTGCCCCCTAGGCTTGGGACTTTTAATATAGACTCATAGAAGTGTAGGACTGGAAGGCACCTCAGTAGGCCATCTTGTCAAGTCCCTTGCACTCATAGCAGGGTAGGGTTAAATCTCTTCTCCCCCCACCCCCACCCTAAGCAGACAGGGCCTCATTAGTGGCTGGGGCCAGGTCATTCGGGGCTGAGCAGGGGCTGGCTGTAAGGTGACCATATAACCAGTGTCAAAAAGTGGGGTGGTGGTGGTGGGTTAAGAGGTGTCAATATAAGACTGAGCCCCGAATACCTATAAACTCGGGACAGCTGCTTCTCCACCCTGGCTGTGAGTGAGCCTAGGCACAGCGGACTCTGCCCCACCTGCTGTAGCAAGAGGGGTCTGGCTGGGGGCAATGGGGCCCCACAGAGGGCCGGGCTGGTAAAGGCACAGCAGAGACCCCCCCCCATCCTTTGGGAGCAGGGACCCGCTCGGGTGCCCCTGCTGCCATCGGGGCTCTTTGGCGGGGGGGGGAGAAAAAGGGGACCCAGGACCGCTGCGCTCCCGGTCCCAGTCCCAGCTCCTTTGCTGCTCGGTCTCTCCGGCTCCGCGACTGCCACCCCGGCCCCGCCCGCTCGCTTCTGACGCGGGCGGGAGCTGGCAGGAGGCGGCAGCAGCACCGCAGCGGCAGGTAGGTGCGGGGAGCGGGGGCTGGCCGGGTCCGTCTCCGGGCGGGGAACCGCGCGGATGCCGCTGGCCAGGGGGCCGCGCTCGGAATAGGGGCTGTGAGCCTGTGGGACCCTCCCCCGCTCCGCGCCGGGAGTCCCGACCCCCTGGAGCCGGCTTAATACCTCCCGCCCCCGCCGCGCCCCGGGGCAGCCAGCCGGGGTCACCGTCCAACACGCCTCGGGGCACCTGCCGGGGAGGGTGGCTCCGGGGTCGGGGCTCGGCGGCGGGCGGGTCGCAGGGAGCCCCGCGCAGGTCGGTTCTGCCCCCGACCCCGCCGCAGAAGGCGCTGCCCAGACAGGCAGTGGGAGCCAGGAGCAACCCCGCATCCGCAGCCCTGGGAAGCTGTCGGGACCCCCTCCCCCGGAGCCGTGTCCCTGGCAGCTGTTCCCAGGAGTTAGGACTGACCAAGAATCCGAACTCAGACCCCAGCCCTAGCTAGAGGTTGGGCGCGTGCTAGGTGCCGCTGGAGCCCCACGTGTTGCGCCTGTTGCAAGCCGAGGTTGAGTAACAAGTTCAACCTCAGCCATATCTACTCTGCGTGAGGCGGGTTTTAAAAGTAGCTATTACTTCCCATTAGTATCAGCGCACGGAAAAACCGACCGAGAAAAAGATTCTCGCTTAGTTTGGAACCCCAACCTCTTGAAATTGGAGCTTCCGTTTAAAATGAATGCAAACTGAACTTCATTTTTTTAAACTTAGGATGAAAAATAATAGATAATATTAAAATACTTAAAGCAGCCCAGGATTAATATCTGACTCAGTTTGTGTCATCAAAAGGAAGAGAAAGCTGCATGAAAACATGTTCAAATGGGATACACTTGGTATATACAAAAGGAGAAAATAGGTGGTTAAGATTATTTTTCCGTCTTTATCAGGTGACCACCCAGTAAATATATATTACAGAGTAGGGTCTCCTGTTGATTTTACTGCTGGCAAGACTCATTATTCTGAATGCAGTGTAGTTGTAACTGTGTTGGTCCCAGGATATTAGAGAGACCTGGTGGGTGAGGTAATCTCTTTTATTGGACCAACTGCTGTGTCTCTCACCAACAGAAAGTTGATCCATTATTCTGCGACTGCCACTGAACCAGTCCAATTAGCATCACAAAACTGGGGGTACTGGTTTCCTGATGGAAGAGTTAGGTCATCCAGAGTGTGCTATAAAATCTACATTTTAATATCTTGTATTTAGAAGAGGGGGGCAGAGAGGAAGCCTAAAGTATTGTCTCTTTTGAATGGTATGAGTATGAGAATGAGGTCACAATATTGGGTCCAGTACTTTTTTGACCAGGCAACATTTTTCTCTGCAAATAACAGAGTCATTATTTTAATTACTCTTTTTACTATCAGGGGGTAGCCGTGTTAGTCTGTATCTACAAAAACAACAAGGAGTCTGGTGGCACCTTAAAGACTAACAGATTTATTTGGGCATAAGCTTTCATGGGTAAAACCCTAACTTTCACTCTATGCATCTGAAGAAGTGAGGTTATGTCTACACTATGGGATTAATCCTAATTTACAGAATTTGAATTTTGGAAACCGATTGTATAAAATCGAATGTATGCGGCCACACTAAGCACATTAATTCGGCGATGTGCATCCATGTTCCGGGGATAGCATCGATTTCCGGAGCGTTGCACTGTGGGTAGTTATCCCATAGCTATCCCATAGGATAGGTTGTAGATCATTGACAATGCGCTGGAGAGGTTTTAGCTGGGGGCTGTATGTGATGGCCAGTGGTGTTCTGATATTGTCCTTGTTGGGCCTGTCCTGTAGTAGGTGATTTCTGGGTCCCCGTCTTGCTCTGTCAATCTGTTTCCTCACTTCCCCAGGTGGGTATTGTAGTTTTAAGAATGCTTGATAAAGATCTTGTAGGTGTTTGTCTCTGTCTGACGGGTTGGAGCAAATTCGGTTGTATTTTAGGGCTTGGCTGTAGACAATGGATCACGTGATGTGTCTTGGATGGAAGCTGGAGGCATGTAGGTACGTATAGTGGTCAGTAGGTTTCCGGTATAGGGTGGTGGTTATGTGACCATCACTTATTTGCACTGTAGTGTCCAGGAAGTGGATCTCTTGTGTGGACTGGTCCAGGCTGAGGTTGATGGTGGGGTGGAAATCGTTGAAGTCCAGGTGGAATTCTTCAAGGGCCTCCTTTCCATGGGTCCATATGATGAAGATGTCATCAATGTAGCGCAAGTGGAGGTGGGGCAGTAGGGGACGAGAACTGAGGAAGCATTGTCCACACAAGAGATCCACTTACACGATCTACAACCTATACTGGAAAATGATCCCTCCCTCTCACAGACCTTGGGAGGCAGGCCAGTCCTCGCTTACAGACAACCCCCCCAACCTGAAGCAAATACTCACCAGCAACTACACACCACACCACAGAAACACCAACCCAGGAACCAATCTCTGTAGCAAACCTCGTTGCCTACTCTGTCCCCATATCTACTCTGGCGACACCATCAGAGGACCCAACCAGATCAGCCACACCATCAAGTGCTCATTCACCTGCACATCCACTAATGTTATATATGCCATCATGTGCCAGCAATGCCCCTCTGCCATGTACATTGGCCAAACCGGACAGTCCTTCCGCAAAAGAAAAAATGGACACAAATCGGACATCAGGAATGGTAACATACAAAAGCCAGTAAGTGAACACTTCAATCTCCCTGGATATTCTATTACAGATTTAAAAGTCACTATCATTGAACAAAAAAACTTCAGAAACAGACTTCAAAGAGAAACAGCAGAACTAAAATTCATTTGCAAATTTAACACCATTAATCTGGGCTTGAATAGGGACTGGGAGTGGCTGGCTCATTACAGAAGCAGCTTTTCCTCTCCTAGAATTGACACCTTCTCATCTATTATTGGGAGTGGACTACATCCACCCTGATTGAATTGGCCCTGTCAACATTGGTTCTCCACTTGCAAAGTAACTCCCTGCTCTCCATGTGTCAGTATATAATGCTTGCATCTGTAACTTTCACTCCATGCATCTGAAGAAGTGAGGTTTTTACCCACGAAAGCTTATGCCCAAATAAATCTGTTAGCCTTTAAGGTGCCACCAGACTCCTTGTTGTCTTTTGACTATGCGTGAATTTCTGAGAGAAATTATACATATAAGGACCCTTTACTCTGCCTTGGCTCTGTGGTCGGGAAGCTCATTTAGGACAGTGGTTCTCAAACTTTTGTACCAGTGACCCCCTTCACACAGCAAGCCTCTGAGTCCGACCCCTCCCCCCCATAAATTAAAAACACTTTTTAATGTATTTAACACCATTTTAAATACTGGGGGCAAAGCAGATTTTGGGGTGGAGGCTGACAGCTCGCAACCCCCCCCCATATAATAACCTTGCGGTCCCCTGAGGGGTCCCAACCCTCAGTTTGAGAACCCCTGATCTGGGAGAACAGTATCCACAACCGCTGTACGCTCTCTTGAGCAAGCATCACAGAGTTGACTCCAGTTAAAATGTATAGAGATTGAACCTGCAACTCAGTTACATTCTTCTTATAACTCCGAGAAATTACTTTCTTATTCATATGTTTTTTAATTATATGCAAATACTTCTGGTTGGGACTTTCAAGAAATAATGCTGCTGCTTTTGTAGTTATCCACTTGGGTTGTTCTGAAGGGATTTCATCTTACAGAAAAATACTTAATGAATATAACTTGGGCCCTAATCCTGCAACTGCATGCCCATGGCTGGACTCCAATGATATCAGCTGGTCTTTGTGCATGAGGATCCACCCCTTCAGATAAATTTTCAGGATCAGGGTCTAAATCTTCAGTAACAGTTAAATGTACAAACACCTGCCAGGTGATCCTTTCCTAGAAGGAATGCCTCTGCTTGCAAAGACTTTAATTGAATTATAGAGCAATTCTCTTTTGATCAGAAGTGAGAAAATTAAGAGGTGTGAATTCTTAAGTGATGACTAAAGGGATTCAGAATACTTTGCAGTTTATAAAAATTGTTAAAAATATATTTTCCTTTTTTCTGGTACAAAATACAAATGGATTTATTTAAAAGGAACAATGTGATATTTTGCCTGCCTATGTGTTGTTCCTTTCACATTGGAGAAACAGGACTCACTCATATTTTACAATTTTGATCCATTTGTCTGGTCAGAGGGCATTCAAAACTTTCCTAGAAAGAAAGCCATTAGTATGCAAAGTTCATCCTACATGCATTGAAGGCTACAGTTCTTTAAAGATTAAGTGAGACTACTTCTAGTGTTTTAACTGTTTATATCAAATATTCAGAGGAATAAAGAGAAAATAAGATGGGGAGCCAGCACTGGGGAATAGTGGGGAATGAGAGGAGTGCAGCTTTGCTCGTGTGGGGAATCTGATAGGAGGAGGAACATTTAAGACTTGATCCTGCACCATTGGAATCAATTGGAGTTTTTTCATTGACCTCAGTGAGTGCAGGGGCCCAACTCAGCACACTCAGCAGCAACTTACATTCACAGTGGTGGATGGTTCTCCTCTCCCTACTGACCATAAGGAGAGAGGGGACTTGCTTTAAGTTGTTTTGTGCCTGTGTGTGGGAGGGATGCCCCAGTGCTTTCCCCAGGAATTGAAATTAGGGGGGTGTTGGAATATATGGGGGATGAGGACCAACGAGGGTTGAGACCATGAGGGCAAAGGTGGGCTGTATGGCACATAGTAAAAACTGAAAAATGTTTCACAATCATTTTATTAGATTTAACTCGTTTTAAAATCATCACAAAAATTAAAGCTGGCTAATCAAGCCTACGATGAAGCACTACATCTACATCCTTCTTGGTTTCTTATAATTTTGAACTCTTTGGTGTCTTCTTGTGTGTCCGTTACTTCCAGTCCTTCATGATATGTTCGTGATCAGGCAGAAGGCGACTTCTTTCAGAACACAAAATTCTATTCAATGAGGAAGAAGAATGCTCAACTGTAGCTGTTGTGACTGGGAGTAGCAAGGGATGAATTCCTACTTCTTTCGTCCCAGGAAACATAGTACAAAGATTGGGTCGAACTACTAGTGCTGATAAAGAAGTTGAAATTAAATCTTCTTTCGTTCGTTGTATTATAGTCCACTCTGTGTTCAAAATTCTCTATTGTGTCCGGATCACATAGCAGCCCTATTGTTGGTGGTGCCTCACTCCACTCAACTGTAGGTGTTTTATAAGATGGGCATCTGTAAAAGCTACGTAGAGGTTGAGTAGAATCCAGAAATTGCTATTGTAGATTTGTAAGAATCAAGTCTGTGTACTTTTTCAGCTGGCTTAACAAACACTTCTTGTCCTCACTTAAGGAGTCAATATAAGTACCTTCATTAGTCAGCTTCTGGACTGAAGTCTTTGCTTCTTCCAGTACATTTTCAATAGATATCTCTGATTGATCCAAGGGTAGACAAAGATCTACTACTATTGTAGCAGATACCTGGATGACATTGTTTAATGACCCAAGCGGTTTCAACAGTAGACTTACAAGAGAGAATGGCGATAGCCTTCTCTGAACTTAGTAACAAAAGTAGTCCACCAGCCTCACTACTTTAGATCTGTCCTATCTTGGTGGATACTTTCCAAAGCCAGTAATAACGGTTGCAGTAATTGTAATACAACAGCCAAGAATCACTCATGAGAAAGGCAGCAGGTTTTCCCAGGTTGGACTAATCTGAACTTCAATCCCAGTGTATCTTCTATTTGTTTCCAAGATGTTCAATCCTTTTGGACTCTTGCTGAAAAAAAAAGAGTATAAAAGAGACATTATATTTATGGCTTTTTAATGTATTTTGAAGTTTCTGCAGCTTGTACTAGTGCTAGATGGAATAGATGGCCTCTGCAGTGTGTAGGGTTACACTTTTCTCTGAAAAAAAACAACAAAGAATCCTGTGGCACCTTCTAGACTAACAGATGTATTGGAGCATAAGCTTTCATGGGTGAATACCCACTTCGTCAGACGTATGTAATGGAAACCATTAAGTGCATCTGACAAAGTGGGTATTCACCCACAAAAGCTTATGCTCCAATACATCTGTTAGTCTAGAAGGTGCCACAGGATTCTTTGTTGCTTTTTACAGATCCAGACTAACATGGCTACCCCTCTGATACTTTTCTCTGAGCAAAGCTTGTACTCCATTATGTCTTCTAGAGAAGCTTGTAGCTCCATCAAATGCACAAGCAGCCATCTGTTTGGGGTTCAATTTACAAGGATTTAACTCTTCTAAGATATCGCAGATGCAGCTGATGTTTCTTATAACCTGAACATCTAAAATGCATCTATCAGCCTACCACAGACATCAAGATAACATACACAATGACTTAATACTTGATGCCTATTTGCACTGGTGCATTCATCAACCATGTATGCACATATTTTGAATATGGTGAGAGAGTTCTTCACTTTTTCAACTGCTGAGTTTTTCACTGTTGCACTGCATGCTTCTAGAGAGTCAGCTGAGTTTTTTCAGAAAGATAGCGAGCATTTGCCAGTCTTTGTTCGAAACCAGTGTCTGACTTCAGGATTAACAAGTGACAATGCACTTAGCATTGGCCTCCAGTTTGTAGTGTGTGGTATCTGTTGCTTAAATAGAAAGTATGATGCAACAGCCATGTTGGTTCACATAAACTGAGTTGTGTCTCCAGCATTCTTAATAGCCTCAGTAAGTTCTAAAATTGGTTTTGACAGTGACTGGCTTATAAGGCTTTCTGCATGTTGATGCAGTCCAGAGGCATGGTGTTTTGCAGCCTTTCCATATAGGTTGTCAGTATTGGCTTAGCTGATCAGTCTGGCAAACCAAGCTCCTCTACTTTTACTATATAAATCCATGATATGCCCACATCTTGATACTGCATGCAGTTCTGGTTACCCCATCTCAAAAAAGATATATTGGAATTGGAAAAGGTACAGGGAAGGGCAACAAAAATGATTAGTGGTATGGAACAGATTCCATATGAGGAGAGATTAAAAAGACTGGGACTTTTCAGCTTGGAAAAGAGACGACTAAGAGGGGATATGATAGAGGCTTATAAAATCTTGACTGGTGTGGAGAAAATGAATAAGGAAGTGTTATTTACTCCTTCACTTAACACAAGAACCAGGGGTCACCCAATGAAATTAATAGGCAGTAGATTTAAAACAAACAAAAGGAAGTATTTCTTCACACAATGCACAGTCACCCATGGAACTTTTTGCCAGGGATGTTGTGAAGGCCAAAATTATAACAGGGTTCAAAAAAGAACTAGATAAGTTCATGGAGATTAGGTCCATCAGTGGCTATTAGCCAGGTTGGGCAGGGATGCAACACTATGCTCTGACTGTCCCTAGCCTCTGTTCATCAGAAGCTGGGAGTGGACGATGGGATGGATCATTCAATGATTCCCTCTTCTGTTCATTCCTCTGAAGCACCTGGAATAGTCGCTGTTGGAAGACAAGATTAGTTTCCTGTCACAAATCTAGCATTCTGGAGCGAAGTCACTAAAACATAGTCCAATGCTCTGGCTGCTGTTTGTTGTGCCTATGTTCACTCTACCGCTCCCTCCCCAATGGCCCTGCACTGTCACCTTCTGCTACCACCTGCCACTGTGACCTCTGCAAGTCGGTCTCTTGAGGTTCCACCCACTGCTCAGTGATTTCAGCTCTCAGTGGGGGAAACTGCTGGTGCAGGCTGGGCTGTCTCTTCCACAGAAACATTACCCCACAGCAGGTCTAAGCACTTAGACCCGATCATCAGTGATTTCAGTTCTAGTGGTCACTTAACAAACCAACAGACTCTCTATGAAGTCTAATCAGTTCTCTCTCTCTAAACAGGAGAGAGAGGCAGGTGAAATAGTGCCTGTGCCTCTTAGGCAGAGCCCACACCACCAAGCAAAACACCTATCTCCCCCTGCCCCCCTTCACTAGGATGTGGCATCCAAACCTCCTGCTTAGAGAGCGCAGTTCAGTTGAGGGTGACCAGTGCTTAATTTGTAATGAAAGAGGTGCTGGGGCTCAAGCAAGTTTGTTACTTTCATAACTGATGTGACAAGCCCAGAGGTCCCAGGGCTATGAACTGCCAAGCCTAGAGGTGCCGGGGCTCAGCCCTGGCAAGCCCTAGCACAAATTAAGCACTGAGGGAGACCCCCCTTGTTCAGTCAGTCTAAGCACAGTCCTGCTGCCCTTTACTCCTACAATCAGGATAACAACATTTCATACTTAAGTGATTTGTAACCCAAGACTAGCCAAAATTGATCACTTGGGTAGCATAACTCTGTCTGCTGGATACCTAGGCAGAGTAGGTGTGTTCATGTAAATACAGTCTGGTCCTGAAGCCTTTCCACCCATCACTGGCTCATCATTAGCTATCGGGGAGAGCTCATTCAGACCTTATAAATTATCATTTGAAATGATTAGTTAGGCCAATATAGCCAAAACAAATGTGCCAACATTGTCATAAATAACAGCTGTATGAGGAAGCTAGTCTTTGTTCATACTTTTCAAACCCATTATGCTTTCTCCGATACAAGTATTTTCTCATATATTGTGTATGCTTTTAAAGTGTGTATTAATATTTCAATTTCATTTCAATTCAAATGTCCAACCAACAACTAAATTGGTAGCACTGCATGTAACGGGGGGTGGTGATGGGGAAATTCAGGGGGCTGTACACCCCCCCAGGGGGCATCTAGGGAAATCCCTGGGATGCCCTGTTAAGAGGTCTCCCACACTGAAGGAAGCTCAGGTGGCTCAAAAGAGCAGTTTGGAGAGGAGGGGCAGCATGCAGGGAACTGCACTGGTGATTTGGCCAGAGAACGGCAGGAAACCAGCATTCTGTTTCTCAATGTTTCATTTATGGGGGCACCCCAACAGTAAGACTATCTGGTACTAAGTACAGATAAGACAGCTGGAGGCTAACGTATCTGGTATTAAAAATCTACCCAAACTTGTGCAAAAACTTATAAAGGGGAAAATGGCAGAAAATAACTGGACGCCAGAAATGATCCTATTCTTTGATATATTGTTCTCTTTCCATCAAAATATTTTCATTTTTTAAAGTGACACCAAGGAGTTATGCTAAGTTAAGCATTGTTATTTATGTACTGAATTCAATGAGAAAATGTCAGGTTTGATCATTATAGGAAGTTTCTGAAATTCCACCCAGAAATGTTTGTCTTTACTTTTTAATGCTCAACATACTCTTTGTGCTCCACATTCTTGCAGCCATTCACCCTTTCTCATAGCTAAGTAAGACTGGTCCTGTTTGATACTTGAAAGGGAAACATATAAGGAGGAGTTTAAAAAATAAAAGGCAAGCAGGTGTTGCAAGATGTAATGCTGTTGACTCAGTACACAGCGTTCTTCTGAGCTCATCTCACAATATTATACAAGGGGTACTGCTCAGCTGGAAGTGCCTGAGATGTGAACCAGTGATCATCTAAAGATCCTTGGCCCTTTTCACAAGAATAGAGTGGTTAACCCTCGTGTCCTGCTCTAATTGCAGTTTTTAGGTAATTATATTCTTCCTAGCTAAAATCCCTCTGTTTCAATTGAAGAAGCTATTCTTCACTCCCCCCCCCAATAGAAAACAAGTGCTGTGTAGTGTGACTGGTGCAGAATGGTCCCATTGTTCCATTGCAGAAATGGGTGTATTTCACTAGTGCACAGTGCTTTTCAACCTTTTTTCATTTGTGGATCCCTAAAAGATTTCTAATGGAGGTGCGGACCCCTTTGGAAATCTTCGACAGTCGGCGGTTCCCCAGGGGTCCGTGGACCAGAGATTGAAAACTATTGTTCTGTAGTGAAGACAACATTTCACAGACAGCTTAGATGCAGTCTGCAGACCCCCAGGGGTCTGTGGACCACCGTTGAAAACCACTGCACTACTGGGTAGGTGATTCCCTCCAATGTACTGCAAATTTATAAAGCGTGTTGAGAGCCTTCTGGAAGAAAAGTACTATATAAATTTAAATAATGTGTGGAGTACATTAATATAAATGGGTGGAGTACGTTAATATAAACTATCGGTCGGCAACCTTTCAGAAGTGCTGTGCCGAGTCTTCATTTATTCACTTTAATGTAAGGTTTCGCGTGCCAGTCATACATTTTAATGTTTTTAGAAGGTCTCTTTCTATAAGTCTATAATATAGAACTAAACTATTGTTGTATGTAAAGTAAATAAGGTTTTTAAAATGTTTAAGAAGCTTCATTTAAAATTAAATTAAAATGCAGAGCCCCCCGGACCGGTGGTCAGGACCCAGGCAGTGTGAGTGCCACTGAAAATCAGCTCGCGTGCCGCCTTTGGCATGTGTGCCATAGGTTGCCTACCCCTGATATAAACTATTGAAATTCAGCTTTGAAGTGTTTTTTGAGAGCCATTATTGAGGTCTTTCTTTTTTTTACCCTCTCTAGTGAAACATGACATCAACAACATTGTTTTTGTGCAGTATAACAGTATTTCTTTATTCACTCAAGGCAGGTAAGTTAATCAGTGGATCCTTAAGGGTTTGTTCTGAAATTGGTTCTTTCACAGACATTACAGTAATTTTCTTCGAGAGTAGCTGTTTCCAAATATATGTACATCTAAAGATAAGCAATCTTAATAATAGTGGTACTTCTGTGCTTAGGGGATGCAAATGTTTCCATTGCATACTGTCTTAATAACAGTAGAAATCTTTGAAGCAGAGTGTAATATGCAGCATTCTGGCATATTAAATGTCTTATTGGACAACTTCTGGGGCTTAGCTTTGCTGAATGTGTTCACATTATAATGAAACATACTCATGGTCATAAATTTGAAGATATCAACTTTGTAACCAGTTAATCATTTTGCTTAGTTATGATAACCTACTTTTTGTATATGTAACCCTTCTGCCCATCTAAGTTGGCAGCAACAAGGGCCGGGTTCTGTATCTAGAGGTTCCGTTTCAATAACGCAATGCAAAACCGGCTCAAGCCCCCACCCAGTGACCTGGGACAATTACATACCACCCCTGGGCGCCTCTAAGAGGCAATACTTCCCCTCTCGCAAGCACGGAGTCTGAGTGTAGCAGAAAATGTTTAATAACATGAGGTAAACGACATCAGCATTAAATTGGAAAAAACACCACAAACAGGATTCATAACACAAATCTTGAGCAAAAGACCCACCCCAGCAAATTGGGCCGTGTCCTTTCCCTTTGGTTCTTGAATCCAGCAACCCAAAAAGCACCCAGAGTCCCCAAAGTCCAACCGCAAAGTCTCTTGGGTCCAGCAACCACCCAAAGTCCAACAACCCCCAAAGTCTCTGTCCCTGGTCAGTGCAGCCCCAGCGTAAAAGGGGGGCACACAGGGTGTTAAGGGGCACCTTACATGATCCGAGGCTGACCAGCCATCTCTCCGTGGGGTGCCGCCGCCGCCTTCACTATGAGCCAGTCCACTTCCTGCCCTGCCACGAGCTGCTCCGCTCCCCTCACCGACCTGTGAGCCGCTCCAGTCATCCCCGCAAATGGCTCTGCTCCATTCACTGACCTGTGAGCTGCTCCAGCCATCCCCGCAAATGGCTCCGCTCACCGTTCCTTGGGCCGCTCGCTGCTCCTCCAAACGGCTCCACCAGCCGCTTAGCAATATAGCTTCAGGCACCCCCACTAGTTAACACAGCACTCAGTGATCTCAGCTCTTAGTAACTCTTAATGATTTCAGCTCATAGGAGGGGAGGCCCAGTGCTGGTGTACTATTGGCCCAAAGTGAATTCAGCTCAGCAGCCTGTAACTGGACTCCTCATGGAATCAAAGTTAGCTCTGACATTCAACAGTGGAGAGAAGATGGGGTACAATTGGTGTTTCAGGCCCTCAAGAAGGGGGGAGACACATACTGTCAAGTACAAATACCCATCCTCTCTCAATTCATTGGGTTGTGGAACCCATGTCCCTTGTCTAGCGAGAGCTACTTAGGTGATGGTGAGACCCTCTGTCATAAAACAGTTTCATTGTCCTTGATTCACATAATCAGGGTAACAACACTTTATTCCTCCTTCCCCAATAACAGAGAAACTGGGGATCCCACCCCATCCAAAGTAACCACTTTCAGTTGCTGTTGTCTCATGCCAGGCGGGTGGGTGTGCCTATGCAAACAAGATCAGCCCCTGGAGTTCTTTTCCACAATCTCCATAATTCACCACCAGATGTCAGGGTAGAGCTCATCTTGACTCTGCTTACATATAGATATAGCTCTGAATTGCATCCATCTTGCTTTGCCCTTCAGTCATGGGCTAACAATCCAGATCTGCTGCTGCTGCACTCTCTCTCTCTCTCTCTCTCTCTCTAAATTTCTAATAGATCTGGTCTGAATAAGATGTTATTGGGGACAGACAGTTATTGAATTTTCATAGAATGTTACTAATGCAAAATGTGCACATTTAGTGAAAAAAAAAATATGAATTGCTAGCGTGATCTCCATATATCCTGGTTAATGCCTTGCTTCCTTATCATATATACCAGCATAAATAAATTACTATAATACAATAACCTAAAATGCTTCTTCACTTGATCTAATAGGTGGAACTTGAATTTAGATGTTTGGGGTGAGAGAAATATCTGGTTTTCCCTAACCGTGTTTTTTAATATAATATAGTTGAAGTTTAAAAAAAATATATATAGATGAGGTGCAGTATGAAAATTTATCTTAAATATATGCAGTAATACAAGAAATTTTGACTTTGCCTCTACAGTTAGAAAAAAAATAGCTTATTTGTATTAGCATATCATTTGCACAATAATATGCCGTATTATTCAGTGTTATCTGATCATGTAATAGTAGTAATAATATCATAGCGATAATGCTACATAATAGCATATAATGCCTTTATATTCCGAAGGATCCTATATTGTTTTTCAAGCTAAGGGCCAAATCCTCCTATCCAAAAAGCTTGCAGCCGGACACAGTCTGATTAAAAGAAAAACGCGATGAATTTTCATTCACTGAGTTTCTAACAGATCATTCTGGTGAAGATGGGTTTTATGTCTGTGGACAGAGGAGCTGTGTGGCTCGCTAGCCCAATGGATGTCCTAACTTCTGTATGGAAATTTTGTGGCTAGCAGGCCATTAGTGGGGAGGGGCTGATCATGTGGGATATCCGCTGGCTGCTCTCTACCATGGCAACAGGTACTCCTGTTGGCCTCCCAGCCTATGCATCTTATAATTCTTACCTGTGCCATGAAAATACTAGCTGGCACAGAGAGGGCTTCCTAGAAATTGATGTTGGGAGTTCGTAAAACACGTCGCTGTTTTGGATACTGCTTCGGGTTTGGTGGCAGAAAGGAGCCTATTCCACTACCCTTTATGTTCTTTATAGCCAGATCAGGTCAATATTTGCATGTGTTTCATACCCTCCACATTTAAAAGGGAAGGGATTTCTTTGGCTCTATAGGTACAGAAATTACTTCACCCACCACTAAAATACAGCCCTTTGTCACAGGCTGTAGCAACAGTTTAACAGCACACAGTACTACAGAAAAAATGTGTTGAAGTAGAGCATGAGAGAGAAAACCATAATCCAACTGAAACAAAAGGAATTTTAGATGAGCAATATGTAGTGATTGAGTCTGAAATATAACCATGACACCAGAGTTGACAACTCTAACAAAAGGTTCATAAGGTAGGATTTTTCAAAAATGCTCACCGCTAGGCTAATTCCGCTCCCACAGAACCCCACTGAGTTCAATGGGAGTAGAATTAGGCCAATATTGAGTGCTTTTAAAAATCATACCCTTCATGCTCATGAGAAGGTGGCTGAGTGGAAACCCCTTGATATTTGTACAATTTATACTTTCATCTTCAAAATTCCATTAACTAGATGCTTTTACATACAGAAAGATGGGAACATGCATTATTCTCTCTTTTGATGGCTTATTTCAGATGAAGAAGCTACATTAAGAAACAAAGTAAGAACAAATAAGAAGTCTGTGTGTGTGTGTCAGAGAAAACAACGATTCACTAACATTCTGCATCGAAGATGAAAAACAAAAATGGCAGCCCTGCAGTAGGGATTTGCCCATGTTTAAAGGTGCAACATGCAGAACCAGAATATTTCATTTCAGTTGCCTAGCTACATCTACCACATCATTTGAGTATGATGATGTATCTTCCAGTCTGAAGATGAATAACAGTAGTTCTCTCTCCTGTAACTGAATTAAGGATGAATGTTGAAATTGTAGTAAACTTTGTCAACATAGTAAAGAAATAAACTCAAAATTTTATTTTACAAATTTTAAGCTCTTCTCTTGTTTTTCATTTTGTCTTCC
Source organism: Trachemys scripta elegans (assembly GCF_013100865.1). NCBI lineage: Eukaryota > Metazoa > Chordata > Testudines > Emydidae > Trachemys > Trachemys scripta. The sequence continues at coordinate 232,403,088 of NC_048298.1, forward strand.
TTTAGAGGAATGCGAAGTCTATGATGTGTTTCTTAAGCACAATTTTGTACATAAAGGACAGCCACTTGCTGTCAACTGTTCAGTAGATAAAATACTGAATTTTGAAAACACAGACTACAACTTGACTTGGTACAAAACTGGTAGCCAAACATCTGTGTCTAAAGACGAGCATTCCAGAATTCACCAGCAAAAGAACTTCATTTGGTTTCTCCCTGCAACTTTAGACGATTCAGGATCCTATGAATGTGTTATAAGGTAAAGACTTTTTTAAAAAAAGTTATACTACTGCAGAAGTAAGCTGCAAAATTGTACGTAGGGTTTTTTTTGTTTTTGCTTTTTTTGCGGAGGGTGGGTGGGTGTGATAATCAGCATATAGTTACATTTCTTCATAAGTCCTGCTGTGGAGGGAATTAATACAATAGAGGGCATGTTTATAATATTTTTACGCTTTCAAGTTGGGCCAAATATAGAATGGTCAGTTTACTATAGAAACTACAGACTTCCAAACCCCTCCTCTTCCTCTTCTAAAAGAAGCTGCATATCTTGAAGTTGTGAGGCTATACACATGGATAATACGATAAGTAGTTTAATTCAGCTATTTTATGTTCCATTGCAGGAATTTATCAAGCTGCAGAAAAATATATATGAACCTAAGAGTTTTCAAGAATATTTATGGTTTATGCTTTAATGAAGAATTTGCCATTGGGGAGGAGATACTAACATCGTCACATGCTAAGGTTGTGTGTCCTCATTTGGATTATTTCAGAGATGAGGAGAATACTTTGCCCCTTCAGTGGTATAAGGTAAAAATAGTACTTTTTTTGCGGTCATAACTCCTTGATATGTAAACTGTAATCAGTGTTTTTTAATATCAGTCACTGATCTTTATGAATGGCAATGGAAAAACTACAGCATATTTTAAATGAGACGAGCTTTTGCAAAATAAACTGAGAAAAGGTGACAATTACCCTTTAGTTTTTGTTCTCTAAAGGCATGTACTAGTTAGACACCCCCTAATTTTTGGTCTGTGCCTTGTATTTATGAATTATGGATCAGAAAGTGAGCTCTAATTTGAGCCACCAAACCACATGCCATATTCTTACTTGCTAGTGAGGTGTAACTGCCTTGAATATAATTTCCTTGTGAAAATAAATTTAGTAAACAATGTTCTCATCTTTCATAAAGGGAAGGTATCTTGTGTGGGGGTGCTATGCTCCCTCTTACATTAAGGGAGTGCTTAACACTTCCCATTATACAATTATGTTACGCAGTCAAAATGACGGTGGTTGCTGCAGCTCTTTCCCTCATCCAGATATTCTTTGGACTAGCAAAGGTGTGCTGGGCTGAGAGCCAAGGGTCCTTGATGGACCAAAGGGTCCAGCCAAGGGTAAAAGTTGGGAAACTTAAGTCACAAATCCACCCAATTTGGGCGTTATCAATTTTGGCCTTTATTTATACAGTTTCTGACAGAATTATTGTCATTTATAGCATCTGGACATACATTTATGCCAGACAAATAATAACAGACAAGACGGAGTTGGCAAAGGGCTCAAGTTACCACATTCCGGGGCATCGGAAGTCCTCCTAGAATTCTTGATGGTTGTTGTTTCCCTGATCTCTTGGCCTGGTCTTTCAGTCCTCTCCTTCAATTTCCGGTCTGGTGTTTCTCCAGTTTAGACCCTTGTTCAGTTAGGTATTTTTAATACATTTCTGCATTACAGATTACTTAATAGTGATCCAATGGGCTGTTAACAAACCAGCCCTTTGGGTTTTGGATGACCCATGCATTGTGCATGCTCAAATTCAAGTGCTCTGGTTTTGCAGTTTTGGTGTCATGTTGTTTTTGTGTCACCTTACCCTGGATCTCCTCTGTTAAAAAGGCTTCTTGTTGTTACAGGGTTGTGTGTTTTTACCCCCAGACTTCCAGCACAACATGTTACCTTTGTTTTGTTGGCAATAATATCATTTTAAGCAAATCATCAATTCTGTATAAAGGAATTGCCAAAACCACACTTATGCCAGCAAGGTCTTGACCTAAGAGTTACTTCATTTGTACTCATTCACTCCCCATAATTACAAATCATTAAAAACATAGCTATCAAAACTCCTAATCTTACTGTTAATAATACTCCATTTTATATTTCAATGTTATAATGAGTGTATGTTCTCCCCTTCTGCCTTTTAATCTATTAGAAAGGGTGGGGGAGTTATGGAAAACATGATGATGATGATTCTTTAATGTCCGTATTTCTTATTTTCTTTAAAACATGGGTTTTTCATTCAAAGTCCAGTTTTCTTGGCAAATCATTTAAAAAAAATTAATGATTTTTTTCCCCGTGAATGCATTTTGAGAGGAGTTTCTGTTTTAGGACCTTGATATTTAGTTTCTTTTAATGACTGTCCAACAATGAGTTCTAGATACCTTTTTTCCACACCGGTGTTTGGTGCCCTTTACAAGCCTTATTAGTGAGCAAGGATTCATATCCCATTGAGAAGTTACACAAGGTCAATTCTGAAAACGCAGGGAACAGATTTAAAAATTGTATTAAAGCTAATGTTAAAATTATATAATATTCAGCTTGAGGAAAGAGTGTCTGTACATCTGGAAGTAGTGCTTAGATTATCTAAAAATACATAAAATGAAAATAAGTCATACAATACATATAGTACATAATCAGCAATAACCCAAATTTAGATTAATAAGTCTAAAGATACAGTATAGATATTAGTATCCAAATATTTGGGTACATCACTCATGCAAAAGTTATACAGAGAGTTGGTTGTGGAAAGCAAATATAGCAATGAGTGCAGATTGTCCCTCAGTAATTGAGAAATTAGGATAGGTCATCCCTTAGAAAATACAATCCATCAGGGAAGTATTTCAGTTACTTTCCTGACTTTGCTTCTCATCGGCACTCCAGCTAATCTCCCCTGGTATTGCCAATGTCCTGTGATGTGTTCTAGATAGATGTCCCTCAACCATCTGATGGCATCCGACGTCATGAGTTGCCACATCAGCCAAGTGTAGCATTGACCAATGCCGCATCCTCTAAACACGTGCTCGTTACTGGGGTCCCATGCACCCAGAGCTCCGATGATCAGCGCATGAGTTTGAACCTCACAGTCCCTAGCTCTCAAGGTGTTGGACAGAAGGACGTATTTCTCCAGCTTCCGAGATCAAGTGTCGTGGAAGGCCAGGGTCCTATTTTCAAAGGCAACTGTGACATCCAGCATGATGAGCTTCTTTCGTTCCTTGTTGATGATGACGATGTCCAGTCGGAGTTGTCTGTCCGTTCCGGGGATGGCAGAGTTTACGGCCACTTTCCTCAGGGGTGGCGGGATGGCTCTGACTAGGCAATTCTGGATGGCATTGTGTCACAGATGCCAGGCTCTGGAATGGGGCTTGCAGCTACACAGGACTTAGGGTAGTGTCTCGTTGGCATAGCCACACTTCCTGCATTGCTTGTCCCGATTCCTGTGGCAGATGGCTCAGTTCAGTGGGATGCAGTTGAGCCGGGCCTTGTGGATGCACCTCCAGTTGGCATATCGGGTGACGCTGCCCCCGGAGTGGTTGCTGTCATCCCACTTGCATATCATCTCAAAGGCCTTGCCCTCGTCTGGCTTCCGTTTCAGGTTTTCCACGTACTGGCAGCGGATGGCATCCTTCAGGGTCCTCTCCAGCATGGTTCTAGCTCTCGGAGTGATGATATTGTGCTCTTTATTCTTCACCTGTGGCACCAGGACTCCCAGCTCCTGGCGTTCCTCGCACCACGTCCAGTGGCAGCTGATACTTTCTCCAGTCATTGTGTAGCATTTCAGGTATGAGTCCAGAATGAAGCAGTCTCCTCCTTCTCTTCCAAATTTGCATTACAGTGAGCCACTCGAGTAGGTGGTTGGAAGGGGTCCTGGCTATTTACTTCCTGATGACGTCCTGGCTATTCACTTCCTGATGACGTCATGCATAGCACTCTGCAAAGTTCCTCACCATGGTGTCAGGGCACGTCAGTAGGTAGAAGGCATGAGTGATCACCGCAACATTGCACAGATCACCCATTTGAGGGACTTTGGTGCCTCCCTGCCTGTGTGAAATGTACACCAGTTCATTGATGGCCCTCTGGGGAAGAAATATCCACTTCTTCACTAGCTGCCTAAAGGTGCTGTCTGCCTTGTTAAGAAGTACCTTCACCATGGCAGATCCCCTCAGGACAAATGAAATACAGGGGATCAGGAAGATGTTCAAGGCATTGATCTTCTGCCATGGTGCCAGTAGAGAGGAGTCGATCCTGGCTACATCTCGTAAGATCTCTGTGATGGTATCCTCAGGTGTCTGCTGGATGCAGAAACCTATGACTACATCTCTAATATGGCAGATTCAAATCTTTTCCTTTTTTCCACATTGCCTACTAGAAGGAATGTGCTAGATCTGTGTGCTTGGCTGTGCAACCTGTAAAATGGCGCTACTTCTGCATATGTAACCGACCATTCCCATGGGCTACATGACTTCCTCCAGTGGCTGGTACACAACTTGTTCCTGCTTCTTGCTGTTAGTCCTTTAGCTTAAGTGGTAGAGGTCTGTGTGGCAATCTTGAAGGTGCAGGGTTCAAGCTACCTTGATTATTTATGAAGGGGACTGTTACAGTTGTACATAATAGAAATGTTTTTTTCTTAACGAAACAGTCCTTGGTTATGACATAGTAAAAAAATACATTAAAAGAGTGCTGGTAAAGTTGTCTAGCACTCAAAAAACAGGAAATGCCAGAAAGTCTTGTGATCTAATCCTACCTCTTCCACTGTCTTACTGTCTGACTTCGGCAAGTTCCTTTGTCTTCCTTTCTCCATTTCCCGCACTGTTAAATCTGAATAATAATAGTTATCCACCTTCCTCGCAGGAATGTTGTGAGGATGGATTAATGTCTGTGCAATCCAAAGCTCCATTTAAAAAAAAAGTTAAGTACTCTAAAAAATCAGATACTAGGTATGTCAAGTTGGGTGCCCTATCATTGAGGTATCCTAAGTTAGTGGACATTTTCTGCAAATTCTGGCCTCTCATTGCTTTAATTCCCCCTCTGTAAAATGAGTTATTGTAAGTAAACCTGTCTGTGGACAGACCTGGAGTTGGTTTGAATCACAACCTCAGAGCCTAGGGAAATGTTGTGTTTTTCCAAGACAAACCAGGGAGACTGTCCCAGCTTTATGGTCCAGGAAAAGCTTAGGCTGCAGCATACAGGCAAGCCCTGGAGGGACGTGATATTGTATTCTATCTGTGATTTAACAGAGCATTGTAATTGTGTTTAGGAGTGTGAGCTGCTTGAAGAGGAAAGGTTTGTCTCTTTCAATGATTACCTTGTGATTAAAAATGCAACTCTACATGACAAAGGAAACTACACATGCAGAACATCATATACTTACAAGGGAAAACAATATAACATTTCACGAGACATTAGTCTAACTGTGACAGGTATATGCCTTTTTATTTTTTATGTCCTTGCACTTCAAAAATACTATCCAGATTCTCAGCTACAGCTAAAGAACTCTGTGTGTGTGTGTGTGTGTGTGTGTGTGTGTGTGTGTGTGTGTGTGTGAGACAGCGAGATGGTGGTTTACACTTCACTTTCGTATTCTTGTGGTTCTGCTGCCGCCATTGTGTTCAGGGTTGATCCCCTTGTGCCAAGATAGAGCAGCCCCAGAACTTAAAGAAGAGAGACAAGTAAATTAACCTAAAGTAGCAAACAAAAACATCAAGGGTTTGGCTATTGCATTTTAATATTGATCACTATCTATTCAGAAGTCACTGTTTGCATGTCTGTCTTTAAGAATGTCATCACTGTGGGCGTGTAGCACTTACCATATGCTGCAGCGGCCATTGAATTTCTGAAATAACTTTGTTTTTTTGTTTAGTGAGTCCACGGAACACACCACCAGAAATATTTTACCCAAGAAACAATACCATTGAAGTAGAACTTGGTAAGCAAGTTTTCTTACAACAAAATAATAATGTGTATCCTAAACGGAATTTAAACTCAAGAGGATTTCCAAGTGCTGTTTGCTTAGTCATATCTTCCTTTACAGCAAAAGTGCCCCTTATGCAACAAAAAACTACTAAGCGTGTGTCTATACAACAGCTGGGATGATGCTTTCCTGCGTGGGTAGACAGACGCACAAGCTTTGATCAAGCTAGCATGCTAAAAATAGCAGTGTGGCCACAGTGGCATGGACTAGCTGCCCAAGTTTAATTCTGCCCAACCCCCTGGGTACATACTCTGGTGGCTAGCCAAGCTGCTACAGCCACGCTGCTATTTTTAGCAGGCTGTCTTGAGCAGAGGTAGTGCATGTCTGTCTACCTGCGCTGGGAATCACCCTCTCAGCTACTATGTAGACAAACCTTTAGCAGCCAGGAAACTCCATGAGATTCAGCTCAGAGGGTCTCTCATATATTAACTTCCTGAGGGAGAAGAAAGTGGAACAGACAAGAGGTTTGACCTTCCAGACCCTAGGAAATGTCCAGGGAATATTTTGAGAGGCAGAGGAAGTTGTATGAGGCGACATTGCTTTCCCCAGCCGCCTTCTTCACTGCAACACAGCTCCTTCTGTGCTCTTTAGGAGTGGCTGCTCCAGAACACCTACAGATGTGGAACAGATCCAGTGAGGAAACCCCTGTGAAAATTTTGGATGGCTGATGCCACAGAGAATGGCTAGTCTCTCCTGGATTCAGCTCCGTCTGGCCCAGCCAGTCCCCTTCCTAACCTGCAGATCCCTGAACTTGTACATTTGGGTCAGAGGGGTTTCTGTGAAATGGAGCGGGAAGGCATGGAGAACGTAGTGTGGAGCTGCTGTTGTTGCTTTGCCCATCCTGGACAAATTGGAGAAATGGTCTGAGGTAAACAGGATGAAGTTTAACAAAGACAAATGCGAAGTGCTCCACTTAGGAAGGAAAAATCAGTTTCACACATACAGAATGGGAAGAGACTGTCTAGGAAGGAGTACGGTGGAAAGGGATCTAGGGGTTATAGTGGACCACAAGCTAAATATGAGTCAACAGTATAATGCTGTTGCAAAAAAAGCAAACATGATCTGGGATGTATTAACAGGTGTGTTGTGAGCAAGACACGAGAAGTCATTCTTCCACTCTACTCTGCTCTGGTTAGGCCTCAACTGGAGAATTGTGTCCAGTTCTGGGCACCGCATTTCAAGAAAGATGTGGAGAAATTGGAGAGGGTCCAGAGAAGAGCAACAAGAATGATAAAAGGTCTTGAGAACATGACCTATGAAGGAAGGCTGAAAGAATTGGGTTTGTTTAGTTTGGAAAAGAGAAGACTGAGAGAGGACATGATAGCAGTTTTCAGGTATCTAAAAGGGTGTCATAAGGAGGAGGGAGAAAACTTGTTCACCTTAGCCTCTAAGGATAGAACAAGAAGCAATGGGCTTAAACTGCAGCAAGGGAGGTTTAGGTTGGACATTAGGAAAAAGTTCCTAACTGTCAGGATGGTTAAACACGGGAATAAATTGCCTAGGGAGGTTGTGGAATCTCCATCTCTGGAGATATTTAAGAGTAGGTTAGATAAATGTCTATCAGGGATGGTCTACATAGAATTTGGTCCTGCCATGAGGGCAGGGGACTGGACTCGATGACCTCTCGAGGTCCCTTCCAGTCCTAGAATCTATGAATCTATGAAAAATCCTCTGTCCCCTCCATGCCTGTAGCTGACCTCCAGTGGATTTTGCATTCTTATATGTATTAGTGTAGGGAATTGTATGGCCCTTAACTACAATATAGTTATTTAAATTGCCACTTTGTAACACTGTCTTGTAGGCTCACGTATCATAGTGGACTGCAATGTAACAGGCGCTGAAGTATTTCAGGTGTACTGGACAGTCAACGACACGTACATTGATATATATTATAAGAGTAGAATTTTTGAAGAGGAAGATTATGAGTAAGTATGCTTCAAGATCAGAATATATTGGATTATCAGCTAAAATCTTGTATAATTTCTCTGTTTTGTTTGAACCAGCCATGTAAAATTTACTGTTACACAAATAAACACACTTTTGTGATCTAATTATAGGTGGGGCTAGTAGCACTGCCTTTTACTAAGGTTCCCAACACTTTCGGTTAGAAGACCTTGTTTTCTGTTGTTTATTACTTTGCCAAACTTTAATTGTTTGGGCTGAAATTTTACATGCTGGGTTCTGCTTTAAGCTGATTTTTTTTTCTTTTAATTCCCGTCAAAACGGTTCTGACATTTCTGAGAATGAGGTTGGGGCAAAATGATTTTTTTTTTTTTTTTACCCTATGTTACAAAATTCTGGCAACCTTTTATTTGAAAAGCTCTAGTGCCCATATGCTTTGGAGCAGGGACTTTAAATTTGGCTGGGGGTGGCCTCTGTGTCAGGGTTGCATATTTTTCCATCCCCATGAAAATCTGCCTACATTTGGCTACATTATGAGCCTTAGAAACTTCTTAGATTTTACAGGTAAATTCCCTGAAGATTCCGTCCACATGGACCATGCTTCAGACGAGGGCTCAGCAGGACTTTCCCTGCTCTTGCAGCTCTGGGATGCTGCCCGGTCTGGGTCTGGGCACCTGAATTGAGAGCAGGGAGACTCTCTCTCCTGTGCTCTCAATGACTACCGCCTCCACACACATACACACATACGCACGCGTGCCTCATTGGGCCCAGGCAGTGTGAGAGAGGAAGCTGCCTGATTCAAATGCAGGGGGGACTAGAGCCAGACATGTAGGGGTGTAGACAGGGACAAGGAACATTTGGGAGGCAGAAACTGTGACTGGAGGCTGGCAGGGAGGGGCTGAGGGAAATAGGGACTTGGGGTGGGCAAGGAGGCTAGGATTGGGAGCTGGAGAGGTAATCGGGAAGAATGGGAAGCCAGTAGGTGCGGGGAGGACTGAGATTGTATGAAGAGCTAGGGGACTTTCTGAACAAGGAGACTGAGAACCAGTGGGGTGAGGAGAGGAGGTGGCAAGGAGGGGAAGCAGATTTGATGACGAGTCTGGGTACAGGAGCAGAACTGGGACTGGCTGGGAAAAGAGACTAGGACAAGGAGCTGGGTGTCGGGGAGGAATTGGGGGAGGAAGTGGCTGGGCTCCAGGGTTGGGGAGAAAGATGGATCAGATGAGGAGCTGGGATGGGAGGAACTGGGACTGACTGGGTAAGGGGACCGGGGCTAGGACAGAGTCTTAGGTGCCTCAAATTGGGCACCCAAAATTAGTGGACACTTTTTGACCTCAATCCTTCTGTGCCTCAGTTTGCAAAAAAAAATCTGCAAAATGGGGCTTCCACCACCTCTCATCTCCTGGGGGTTTTGTGAAGATAAACAAATGAATGTTTGTGAAGCACTCAGGTACTGTAATGAAGAAAAGCCATAGAAAATCCCACAAGGAAATTACTAATTCTATCTTCAGAGTGTGGTCTGAATAGCATGTGGTAAATCAGGTCTAGGGTTACAGATTGAACAGGGAGAAAATAAAATTTTGAATAGTTGCTCACTAAGTGAGCACCATCCATCCTGTGCAATGAATGACACATGGTCCAATGGAAACAGAGTAAGTGATCATGTAATTAAAGACTATATCATAATGCAGCCATGGAGGGGGCCCAGATTAAGGTTGTCCAGTCATAATTCTGGCATTTCCTAACTTTTGACCTTGCAACCTCAATAATATTTTTTTAGTTTAGGGGTTTTATTGTATGTAATAGATAATTAATCCATACATCACTGATGCATAAGGTCTATAACCTTCATTTATGAATATATTTAAATAATTAGTTGACATTTCAAATGATAAATAGAATATTTTAAGTGATAAATATTAATTGGATAAGCAGATAGGTTCTTTAATGTGAGACACGTAATATGAAATTAACAAGATAAATGATATCCCCCATTTGCCCAGTACTAAAAAGTTACAGTTTCTAATGTAACATTTACCCCACCACACTTAACTAAGCCGATGAGTGATAAGGTTAGTACCACGGGGGGCTTGGAAAATACCATGGGGAAAAATTTGTGTTGGGCCTCTTAAAAGTGCAGCACAAACCTCACAGCCCAGGGAAAGAAGGGTTAAGCCCTCCTAATTCTGTGCTACTCCTGGGGCTGAAATGGCAGCCGTGCCTGAACTGTCTGTGGGTGATGGTACTCCCAGAATTGTATGAGTGTTATGGTCCCACCTCCTCTAGCTCCAGCCCCACCCCTGGCCCATTTCCTACACCAGGGCTTGTGGTGGGATGGAAGAGGGACCTTGTGTGGCAGCCTGTAGCTTCCTTATGTATACTTATGCTGGGGGGCATTCTCCCCCAGCCATCTCTGTGGCCTCTACAGCTGCATCCACAGCGTTCAAAGACATTAAAAGCTCTAATACAATCCTTTCCCTACACTCATGTTTTTGCAAGCTGAAATGTGCCCGTAAGTTTAATGTATAAAGCAAATATTTTATACGAGTAGCCTACAGAAACTGTGTATGCTTTTGAGGAAACAGTGCATCAACTGTGTTTATATAAGGATGTCTCCTGATCTCCATCTTGCTTGTCAGAGATAGACAGTGTCATGATGATCCCCTTATAGATTCAAGCTATCCGTCAGTTCTGAAAAGAATCTGATATATGGTCATAGTGTTGAAGATCAGTGACTATTGTCCTGTTGTGATTGCTAGCGAAGAAACCACTTCAGTAAGGATTGAGTTGTTTTTATTACTGTGTTTGCTACCTTTTGGACAGAGGCAAAACTTTCTGTGATGGACACCCTCTCACTACAGTGAGACTCAACATTTCCGAAGTCAATAGCGAGGATTACGAACATCACTTTGTCTGCCATGCTTTGAATTCCTTTGGTCAAGTTGCAACATATATAGCATTAAAACACAGAGGTAACGCATTATTGGACACATTTGATTTGACTTTCCCAGGAAGAGTTGGATATGTGCTCAGATACCATAATTATGCGAGTTATATACGTATCTAAATAGATAAACTGCTTTTCCTTTTGATTAACTTTAACTTTAAGATGTGTGAGTTGCGGGGGAGGGCAGGACTCAGAAGGGAAGGTAGGTGTGTGTGTGTGTGTGTGTGTGTGTGTGTGTGTGTGTAGAAATTGGAGGTGAGCAGATGAAGATTTAGGAGATTAATAAAAAGGCTGAATGTACATATGTGAAGGGAAATTTTAAACAGCAGAGTTTGGAGGGATTTCTACACTAGAGTAAATTATGAGAAGCTTTCAAGGAATAGAAATGAATGAGCAAGGTTCAAAACTACTGTGCCATATGTTGGATGATCAAAAATTGAGGCACTCAGAAATTTGAGCCTAAATGACTTGCTTATGGCTACACACTGAGTCATTGACAATGCTTGGAATAGAAATTGAGTCTCCTGACTCACTGTCTTACACACTAACCATCAGAAATCCTCAGCCTGGACTACACACAACAATCAATCATTGTGGGTCAAATTTAGGGGTTACTTTTGAAAATTTGTGTATTAATTTCTTTATGCCAAGGTTTCTTCATCTATAAACTACTGCTAACACTATTTAACCTAGAGAGCTGTTATGAGGATTTATTCATGCTTGTAAAGAGCATTCACATCCCCCAGTAGCAGGTGTTATGAAAACATAAAATGTTAATGATTTTCCTGTGTATTAGATGCTCTACTTTTTGCTTTGCCCAACCAATAATTGATATGGTTGTTCTATAGTAATACATATGTATAGTTTATTTTTATTTAAAAAATGAGAATATAGAAATGTAGCTTTTGAATATTACTACAGTTGTTTGAAAGTTCAAAGTTGGACAAATTCTGCAATTTTTTCTTTTTTTCTTTTACTGATGCAGTTGCAGATTTTCACAAATCACTGACTGGAGGATTCATTGCATTGCTGCTTTTAACAGTTGTTACTTTATTAATCTTCAAGCTTTTCAAGATTGACATTGTGCTTTGGTATCGTAGTTCTTGCTGTGCTTTTTTAAAGAAAGAAGGTATGTCAGAGTAGGCAGTTTGCTACCTTTTTATATTGATTTTTGTAACCTACAGAAGAGTATTTAGGAAGGTCTTCTGATGATGGGAAAGAAATGACCCCCGGGGTAGAACTTGTTTAGAATTTTCTAAAGCAATTGGAGCATGTTTGAAATGAGTGAGTAAAATGCATACCATACTAAGCTGATAAACAATTGGAAGTATATGTGGCAATGATGGTTAGGTGGTTCAACCAGAAATCCATGCTTTCCCCAGATCTGTGGATTGCTGTCTGCTTTGCTAAAAAATGCTCCTTGTTTTGCCATAAGCTTTATAGCTTACCTGTTGGTGACCAGTAGATGTCACCAGAGCAACATACTGCCATTTAGCAGCAATGGTACTGCCCAAGGTTAAAAATAATTAAAAAATAAAATAAAATAAAAAAAAAAAGCTTTGTATAGGAGAGGCAATATGAGATTTTGCCTGGAATGTTTCTATTGAAAATCAGACTCTCAGACACTGTCTACAAGTTCCTCTTTTTATCCATCCCCTTCTCTGTCCCCTTCCTTTTAAAAGCTGAAAGCTATGAGAGGCAGGTGCCAAAGTGGGAAAAAGTGCCACCACTGCCCCATTCTTTGATTACCATGTATTGTATTACTTTTATGCACTGTGGGGATGTGTGCAAAGGTTTGAGAAGGGGGAGCAGCTGCTACATGATATATTATTCTTTGTACTGCAGAAGCACCTAGGAACCCTTTTCACTGACCAGCATTCTGTTGTGCTGGTCACTGTACAAGCCCAGAACAAAAAGAGGGCCTTTGCCCCACACAGCTTACAATTAGAGCCAGGCAACATTTTTTGGAGGAATGGGTTATTCCTGTTTTGGTCAATTAGAAACTATTTGTGAATTTGATACAAATTTGCCAAATACTCTGGGCCCAAAATAACAATAGTAATAATTTGGGGCTAAAGTCACAAAATGAGTAGAGGCGGTGATGCTGCTGCTGCTCCCCTTATAGCAATGGGGAGATAGGGGTGTTGCTCTTATAACCTTTAACCCTGTGCTTAGGGCACTCACTCAGGATGTGGGAGACCTAGGTTTGAATACCCACACTGGAATAGGGTTTTGAACCGTGGTCTCCCCCCTTCTTCTACTAGCATTAGCTTCCTGAGAGGATTAATGTTTAGTAGGGCTGCTTGAAATGATTTCATTGGAAAGGAATTTTGACGAAAAATGGATTTTGGTCAAAAATTAAAATTTTCATAGAAAAATTTCATGTGACAAAATTTTTCCAATTTTTCAATGAAAAACCAGATTTTGGGTTTTGGTAAAAAAAAAATTTTTTTAACTCAACACGGTTTTTGAAAAGCATTTGACTATTTTTGTTTGCTTTGTTTATGAAAAAAATATTTTTTTTTTGGTGGGAAATTTCTACCAAATCTAAACCCCCAAAATGTTCTCAAATTTTCTGCTGACAAATATTTGGCATTTCCCATTAGCTCAGGTGTTCAGCCAATGTCAGGCAGGAGAAGGGCTGGAGAGCATTCTGGAGGAGGTAGGTATGCTTGTGGATGTCTTCCTAGGACCAGTGGGGCTGGGACTTCTTTCCCTGCAGATCATAGGGTGCTGTGCCCAATCCACATTGTGGCAAACCCCTCATCCATGAGGAGAGAATGAGTTAGATCTATGGCTGGTCATCCACCTTTCATTTTAGAGCATTTCATCCTCTTTCCTGGTGGTTTGCCAGAGGATTTTAAATACTAAACAATTAAAATTGTAATAAAGGTAGTTTTTTTTTAAAGGAGTCTCTTGCTCTTTCTTTATAGCTTCAGATGGGAAGATCTATGATGCATACGTCATGTATCCAAAACCCAATGGGGTGAGATGTGTCTTCACCCTGAACAACTTTGCTCTGAGAATACTACCCGAGGTCTTAGAGAGCCAGTGTGGATATAATCTTTTTATACTTGGAAGGGATGATTTATTAGGGGAAGGTATGTTAAAAATAGCAAAATTAATATTACCCTTGCTGTGTTTCCATTTGACATGTTGTTCTAAGATTTGTTGTGTATGCTGGTGATGAAAAAACAATGTGAGACTGACTAATTTTGTAAACTTAGTTTAGCTGCATTGACTATACCATTGCTGATTTTTAAGGATGAGGGACTGGAGCAACTATTCCCTATGAAGAATTCCTCTTCTGAGACAGAAATACAAGATGCCATTATTTAATTAAAAAAAAAAAAAAAAACACACCTCAAGTGAGAATAACAAGAATACCAATCATTATTGATGATGATGATAATGATAATAATAATAATCTAGTTTTTCTGTAGAGCTTTTCATCAGTAGATTTCAAAGAGCTTTGCAAAGCAGCTAAGAATCCCCTATTTTACAGATGTGGAAACTGAGGTACAGAGTGGTGAAGTGACTTGCCTAAAGTCAACTAGCAGGCCAGTGGTCAAACTGGAAGTAGAATCCAGGTCTCCTGAGTCCCCGTCCAGTGCTTTATCCACCAGGGAACACTGCCTCCCACGTGCCATTAGTGGGTTTTGTGGTGTGAATGTCTGTTCAATGAGATCTAGACTACAAACTCATTTCACACAGGTCACTGGCAAGTCCTCAGGTAGAAACCACTTTTGATTGCTGCTGAAGTGAGCTGGATTGGAACTAACAATCTGTTTTTGAAAGGTTCTATATTCTACTAATCTTCTGAGCGAGCCACTGCCCCATAAGTATGTACTTTTAAAATAATGAGAGATGTTTTGCATAAGTTGAAACTTTTCTATGCCTACTTTGATCATTCTTGCATTACTTACAGCTGTGGTCAATGTTATTGATGAAACCATCAAACGAAGCAGAAGACTGATGATAATTTTAGAATCAGAAGCATCGAGTTACAATGTGTTAGAAGATACCTTTGAACAGCAACTGGCTGTGTACAATGCTCTTATCCGGGATGAAATAAAAATTATTCTGATTGAACTAGATAAAATACAGGACAACACAAACATGCCAGAATCCATTAAATACATTAAACAAAAGTATGGGGCCATCCAGTGGAAAGGGGACTTCACAGAGAAATCTCACTCAGCAAATACAAAGTTCTGGAAAAATGTGAGATACCGAATGCCACCCAGACAAACAGTGTTTTCCTTGGATCCAAAAACTTTTCGCTATTCTGCAGCAACAGAAAGATGATGATGATGTATTTTAATGGCACAGACCAGCTCACTTCAAAATATTTACTATGGACTATTTGTCTTCAGAAGCTTCTTGTGTGTATTACTAACTGGTCACCTCAGTCCTTAAATGCTTTGAAGATTAAAAAAGCCCCTCTACAACATAATTTTGTTGTAGATTAAAAAATTCAGTTGCCACTATGCCATTGTGCAGATATTGGGAGGTATCTGAATCATTGTCTCAGTATCTCAGATATTTAAAGCTGACATGTAGCAAATGCAGTGGCACATTATTTTTGCAATTTCTTTAAAGAAAACTTATTGCAGAGAAGTTTTTTGTTTTTTAAATTGAGGTTACATAACTAATACAATTAAATGAACATTCATTCTGCCTAGATTTTTATACTGTGGTTTTGTTGTTGATATTTTTTTTCTGAAAATAATTTGATCTGATCTGATCAAGGTACTTGCAAACTCAAGCCATACCTTTTTCCTCATTTCACATGCCTCCCTTTTATTTTAGTCTCCTTTCTTTTTGCTCTTTAAAGGCATTTTGTTTTTCTAAAGCTCCTTTCATCTGAGATTCTTGAAATGGTTTGAACTTATTAATTATTATTATTATTTAAAAGTATTAATTAATAATTGTGGCATCTACAATTGTTTATTTGTATTGCAATAGTATCTCTGGGCCCTAGTCATGGATCAAGGCCCCATTGTGTTAGGTGTTTTATAAAGCTACAGTGAGTTAGGTAACCATTATTTACCCGAGCAAGTGAATCAGTCAGCCTGTGACATACTAGGGAATAGAATCCAGGTGTCCTGCTTCCTTGTCCTGTGCTGTAGTCCTAAGAAATCCATCCCCCACCCTCCCATTTTAGTTCTTCATAAAGGAGGAGAGAGATGGTGGTGAGCAGACTATACTTAGTTGCGGGTGAAAACCTTCTGCACACAGAACTCAGTTTTATTCCTACCCTTACTATTTTCATAAAATCCTGTAAGATATATAAAGTACGTCAAGCTTATTTCTGAATGCTTTCTCCAGCACAGTAGTGTCCACAGGTTTTATCATGGATCTTCAGACAGCATGGAGGCACAACTCTGACCTTTTCTGAGGACTTAGAGGCAACCCACCTGCTGAAGAGCCTGCCATTTTAGTTTTTGTCACCATAGCTTCTGGCAGGGTGGACAGGCCTCCATGATGGAGTGCTTTAAGAAAGGGATTGTTGAATCCAAAACAAAGACTAGATGATATACTTCTGGTACAGCAGGACTTTAATTTGGCTGGAGCTTGTGCTGAATTTTTTTGAGTGGCTTCTGGGGCTGAGTCACCTTATTCTGGGCTTCCCTTTCTCCCTGAGGCACTGCAGCAGGCCATGTTTGTGCTTGACTCTGGCAAGGCAGCGAAAGAAGCTTAAAGGGAAACCTGCTCCTTTTGTAACTTTTCCAAGGTATAACATGTGGGATAGTGAGTTCTCTCCGGTTTTGTGGGCCTAGAGCACAGAATCAGCTTCTCTTTTTATGGTGTGGTTTTTATTTTGTAATAGTAAATAAAAAGCAAAGGTGACTGTCATATTGAGTGACTTGTGTGGCAGACCTCTCAAATACAGCAAAAGGCTTATAATAATATTGTTTTGACTGAGGTGTGCCACACAGTGTAGGTGTCATGTGCAGTTGAAAAGCCAAGCTGTGACATGCCTTTCACTTCACTCAGAGTCAGGTCCAGACGTGTAGGTGATGACAATGCTAACACATAGGAGTGGAAAGATGGGGAATATGAACAAATGAAGCTATAATTTCTTGCTCATATAGAAGTTTCAATGCTGTTGGGGCTCTGTGCAGCTCTAGCTGACCGTTATTTCTCACATAATACAAACCTTTGTACTTTGAAGTCTGTATACGTCATGTCCACTGAAGAACGAATAAGGACGCTCATTCAGTTTTGCACAAATGTTGCACTTGGTAGACAGAAAAATGTCTTTACAAAATTTATACTTCCCTGCTCATTCTGGTCTTCCCACTTCCTGTTTGATTTTCTGAGTAAAAATGTAACTTCCTCTTTACCACAATAACCTGCGTTATGCAAGCTCTGTGGTCCACTGATCAGCAACATGTCTCTTCCCTGCTTTAAAAAGGCAGTCTGGATAGATATAAAATGACAACACATTTTAGCTGTAGAGCTAGACGCTGAATGGCCTAAATAGACAGGATAAATGGTATTTCAGCTCATTTATGTTATGGTAGCAAAAATAAAGGTTTTCAGTAGGAATATACACTTAAAGGAGCCATACACTGCTGCTTCGCTACCTTTTTGAGATGATCCAAAATAGCAAGAGTCTCATCACCGTAATACCTGAATGTCTTTCAGTAATGCATTAAGCAATATGACTAACGTCTGTCACATGTTGTTTCTTCTGGGCAGAAGAGTTGTTTTTGTTTCATGTTTTTCAATGTATATACTGCTATGATATATATTTGTTAGAGAAGCCAAGGTCAAAGGTATGCACCTTGCACTCAAAGCATAAGGCAGTGAGGTTTATGGTGGTCCATTGTTCCTGGAGGACATAATTTCACATGCTTGGACCAGCCTCTGAGAAAGTTCTGTTTCCTGTACAGATGAGCTTTAACCTTGTTGTAGAGAGTTCTCTACAACAAGGTTAAAGCTCATCTGTACGGGAAACAGAATGGAATGAAATTTTCAACCACTGTCTTCATTCTGGAGCTTTAGGAGATCTTTTAGTTGCCATGGAGTGCTTTGAAGATAAGGACAAGACCTTGAACTTGATTCAGAATCTTTGGGAAACCAGTGTAGCTAGCGGAGGACAAGTTTGATGTGCTCGCGGTAGCCTGCCTGCTGAGCAGATGCCAATCCCTTTCCTCCCACTCCCTCTGAGATGAAACAAACACCACGTGTTACAAATGGGGATATGTGAGTTAATCAATTATAAGGGTTTAGTCCTTGGATATATGCTCTCAAGGGGATCCATATACTCCCTTGGAGTCTGGCTGTTATTCAAGCAACAGTTTTTCGTAATGAATCAAAGCACTGTTCAATGCTATCAGTATTTCTTACTCATTAAATCAGACAACTGCACATCCTT
This sequence comes from Trachemys scripta elegans, assembly GCF_013100865.1. Classification (NCBI taxonomy): domain Eukaryota; kingdom Metazoa; phylum Chordata; order Testudines; family Emydidae; genus Trachemys; species Trachemys scripta. The sequence goes on from NC_048298.1 coordinate 232,421,333, forward strand.
AAAAGTTCAATGGCCTTTCTATGATTAGAGGACATTATTTAAACTTTTTTTCAAAGCTTGTTATGTTCAGTCTTGCCACCAGAAGGTCTGGAGGGCTCAAAAGACTCCTCCTTCCCTTGGTCTCTGAAAAACAAAGTAGTCCCCTGATCATTTCTTACAAGAAGCTTGATGTTGGCTCATGAGTGATCATTTTGTTGTGAGGGATATCCTTTGTCATCAGGCTTCAGATACTTTCATGAATTGGGTCAGCAATGGCCAAGGAGGGCTTGGTGCAGCTGTGGGAGGGTTGGAGGTGTAAAACTACCCTTTGCACTCTCTTGATCCTGATGCCACTCTGTGGTAGGCCAGTCCTCAGGCTGCTTTAACTTGTGCCTTTCTTTGACTAATCAGGCAGTGCACTCCCTGTTGAATACATGTGTTAGAAAGCTGCATAATCTCCTCAGTGCCTCAATTGACTGTGAGCTTTCTCCTAGGCTGTCCCATGCAAATACAGGCCTGGATAGGCTTGTCACGTGGTTTATTACTGTTCTCCTAGATGCTGGTTAATTTGCATAGTAAACATAACTTTTAGGCTGGCAATTTCTTTACATGAGTTTAGCACCCTGTACAATTCAGATATTGATTTTTGCCCATTTTTTTCATCATGCCAAAAATTTCTAGAGTTGGTCACAAAGGGTGAAGAAAATTTGTTTTTGAAATCTTGACAAAATGTAAGCAGCTCTATAGTTGATTGGAAAATGAGGGAAAATACGTTGAAATGCTACTAACTTTTTTCAAATTTTGCATTTTCATCCATGTCACAATTCAAAATATTTCAACCAGTTCTAAAAGATTTATTTCTATGGAATGCAAGCATACATAGATTTGTACTGCCTTTTTTGCTGTGGAATTCCGGTGATATTTTTAACTTTTGGTGACTTTTCTCCTTCTGGAAGTGGCTTCAGAAATAGGATGAAATTCTTGTGTCAAGCTTAGTATGTAGGGTTGGCAAAATTCAATTTTTTAAAAATAATTTCAATGGATATCAGTGCTTATTTTTAAGTATTTTTATCAATTTAAATGTTCACAGTTGTGGGAAATTATGGAGGATCAGATAATAATTTAATGACAATAGACGTTAAGACTCAAAGATAAAACTTTAAAACACAAATTGTCACCATTACATGGTGAAAACATACCAGGGAATATTCTTAAATGAAACTCTAATAAGTTCTGAAGCAGCATTTTTCTTGCTTTGCCTATTTGTAAATTTTGATTATCAATCAAAATATTTTTGTTGGTGTGTATGGGTATGGCAAATCAAGGTTTATTGACATTTATTGATTAAAATAGAATCTTTCCAAGCCTATTAATATGTTCCTACAAAACTTCTCCACTTATAAAATTTGGGAATAATTTCCATAGAGATGTTAAATCAAAGATGAACTATTCCTCCTGAACTGGTAAATCAACCAAATTCAAGATGAGATACACCAGCATTATTAATATAAAAGAGAAACTGCAGGTTTTAAACCCTATCTAAAGTCTTTACATGTAGAAATAGGCGTGGCGGGGAGGTTAAGTTATGGTTAAATCTCAGCTAATCGTCTGAGGGTAGAATGACAAGAAGGAAAGTAGTTTACTCTTCTTGTTGGGGGAGCTGATTTTGAAGCTGAATTCATTCTTTTTTTTTTCCTCTTGGAAATTTTTGGTAACAGTTCTAACTCATATTTCTGGCATCTTGTTTCCTGGCATTACGTTACTCTGGTTTTGCTTGAAAACCACAGAAAGATTATCTTTGCACAGTACAGTGAAAGCAACACATACAAAAATCTGCATCAGAGATTCAATTAGCTAATCTGCACATCTGTCTTTAGAGAGGAAAATAATTTAACTAGATAGAACATAGTTCCTGGAAGTATGCTAGGGTCTGAAGAAAAAACAAAACTTAGCCCATGCAGATAGCAACATTGATTAGTCTTTGTTAATCATAAAACTGATGGCAACATTCACTTAATATTGTATTTATGCCTACAATGAAAACACATGGGATTGCTTGAAGGCAGGTTAACTAGATGGAAGGACTTTTTGTTCTTCATAGGGTAATCAACATTTGGAATTTTCTGTCTTAGAAGTGGAATCCAGATCACTAGAATCCAGTGGGAAAAATGGACAATTACCTGGACATCCATAACATCTCAGGGTCTAAATGGAATAAGATTCCTAATTGTGGAATTTTGTGTGTGTGCATATACACAGGATTAAACTGAACACTGAATTTGGGATGATGGGGAGGGAATTGTCTCAAAGGCATATTAGCAAGGATGTTGCTTGTTAATTTTTACATATCTTTGGTTACATGGGTTAATCCCACCTACTCATTTTCTATGGTTGCTGGGAAGTGTGCACTGGTTGACTTCAGACCTTCCCTCTTTATTTCTATTACACATAGCACATTAGCATTTTTTCTGATGCACGTAAGAAAATTATCTACTAGGTAATTCAAGTTGGGCATCCAAAATTATTGGGACACTTCTAGGAATTTAGGCCTTGGGCACCAGAACTATACAGAACTTGTATTAACTGTCCCTGCTTTTGTTTTGTCCTTGTGCACTTGGTGAGGAGTGTGGGAAGAATGTACCTTTTCTTGGCTTTGTCACCTTCACCATTTATCCTGCATTCCAGGCTTTCTCCTTTCTTACCATCCTGTTTGTTCTGAGATCTGTTTGATTGGATATTTTTAACATCGTTTCAGTTCTCTAAATTGTGTTCTCCATCCTGGTGCCTGAATGTGGATGGCTCTGTTTAGGGGACTTTTCATTCACACTTCCCCCCACACCCCCCACTCTCTTTCCCCCACACCCCGGCCTAGTGTCAACTAACATTCTGTCAATGATTATTGTGTGGCCTGTTGCCTGAACATATTTTGTAAGATAACACTGCATTTTTAATTTCGGGATGTTATTGATTTGATTGCATTAATTCACCCAGAGCTAAATGGTACATATAAGGCACTGCCCAGCACTCGGGGTGATGTGGACCAAGTTGTGCTGCCCCAGGGGGAGCTTGTTATGCAGACAAAACTACACAGGATCGTTTTAGAGGGCAAGACAAAGATGCCACATTTATTATGATAACACAATTTGATTTATGACCAATAACTAATCTCTAATACCTATGTATATATATACACACACACATCAAATGTTCTACAGCTGCTAGATAGTTACCAGTCCTGAATTTAGCTTGTGTTTGTGGCTTGGGTTCGTAGCTTGTGGCGGAAAACTGGCCAGGAAAGCCAGGCACTGGGAAGGGCTGGGTCTCTGTTGGGCATGCACTGATGCCCTTCCATGTTGGCAGCAGAATGTTACTCTCCAAAGTCTTCCATCTCACCCATCCTTTTTGTAGGCTTTAGTTTGAATCCAGAGTCTATAGGTCTTGCTGTGTCACGCTGCCTCTGGGTTTGGTAACTGATCACCTGTTAATTGCAGACATGACTTTCAGCCTCGGACCTGGTTTTGATCTTCCTTCTATTGTATCTTTGTTCTTTTCTTTTTAGGGTGGACTCTTCTTACTTTGTTAGGGCTCTTGTCTGCATCTTCAGCCATTGGTGTTTGAACTCTGTTTCATGGGACAGGCTGGCGCTGGAGGTTGATTCCATCATCCATACATACCTCATTCACACATCTAAACTAAACCAATAAGATTACAGCAGGGTTTGCAAACATGAAGGTTTTGCAAGGTTTGCAAAATGGAGTAAGCGTTTTAAAATGGGGTTTGAATTACAATATGGCAAACAGTGAACAGAAGTTACAATGCTGGCTCCCAGGCTGATTGGGGAAGTAGGCACAGCTGGGAGCCACGACCCAAACAGACCACAGCCGGCCCTTATAAAAAGGCTTTGAGCCAGGAGCACAGACACACTCTTTCTGCTTGTAGAGGGAGACAGGCCTGGCTGCAAGGGAGTTGAGAAGGTACCTGGGTGGAGCAGAGCTGGGGAGCTCCGGCCTGGAAAGCCCCAGGCTGCAGGCTAGTCTAAGGCCAATTGGGTACTGGGGTTGCAGAGGGCAGCCCACGGGTAGGCAGAGGCAGCAGGTCCAAACCCCCTTGCCTGTGATGATTGGCTGAGACACTGCAGTCTGCCCCAGTGAGTGGGGGCTAGATGGTGACTGGCAGTGGCCAAATACTGAGGTGAGGTGGGGATAGTGGGTGGGGGTCCCCCTGGGTGGGGAGACCTAGAGAAACAGTGGGGGTACTGCCAGGGGGCAGCACCCAGTGAAAGGGGCACCAGGGTCTGGGAGGGACATGGGGGCCAGCGGTAGCGCGACACCGGCCAACAAGGGGCGCTCCGGAGGCTGGAAACTGATTCCCTGAGACGACCAGTAGGAGGCGCCGCGGTGTTACAATCCCATATTGAATCTCCTGCGGTCGAGAGATTCCTGAATAGATTTGCTGGGTCCAGCAGGGCAGATAACTACTGATTGACCATGTAAACAAAGATTGATTTCTTTTTGGACCCAATGTCTGGTTCTTGAGGACTAGTAGAATTAACGTTCTGTTGGACAATAGCTGTGGCTTTTAGGAGTCAGGTATTTTTAAGGGAGGTAAGACTGGAGAAAGGTATCAAGCCTGGTGATTCTGGCATAGGGGGGATTTTAAAACAGTCTCAGACTATTTTTCAGTTTGTCTTTTTTCTTATTCGCAGGCACTTACCAAAGCACAAGCTTTCCCTTTTTCATCATCTCACCAAAACTGTGCCAGGGGGGCTCCCCTTCCAATGTGTAGGACACAGGATAATGCAGCCACATGCAGTGTCTTCTCTTCTCCAGGTTGCATGGCTGTTGTCTCCTTTAGAGATCTCATCTTACTTCCTTTTTCTCATTTGGACTGTAATGTGAAAAGATGTGAATTCTCTTTGGGTGGAAAAGTTATACCCAATTTTTACCTGTTAAAGTGGATTTTCACTTTCTTCATGTGTACAGTTCTTATTGGCCATGTCCCTTGTTTTTTAAAATCTATAGACTACAACAAGTGAGTATGAAATGATGCACATGGTTCTTTTCAGGGTGCTTCTTGAAGCACAAGGGTGTGTCTCTTGCAGGAATCCCATCCAAGTGTTTGGACTTGAAGGAAAAAAAATTTTGTTTGTTTTTAAAAATTCTTAACATAATTACTAGATCTCTTCCCATTTGGTGAGACTGTGTAAAAATGATGGAATTCCATCTTGTCTATAAAAGAATTAACTGGAAAAATACATCCCTGCAGGTTTGGGAAAGAACCTTTCCCAAAAATGTGAAATTTCCCCATAAATTATATGAGTAGCTGGATCCTTCTCTGGGTGGATAGGAAGGCCCGAAAAAAGCAGCAGAAAGAAAAATCAGAGGCGGCAAACTCCCACTCTGACTGGATCCAGAAACAAATAATGAAAAAAGCCAAATAGCTATCTTGATGCTGACCATCAGACTAGGGAAGAATGTGTATGCCATATGTCCCCCCGTCATCTGTGTACTCTCTGTTATGGGTCATAACATCTGGTTCTGCTAGATCTTTGGCTTTGGTCCCCATGTTTCCAAAGGAGATATGACTTCATTTTTCTTAGAGACTGAAGAGAATAGATCATAGGTCAAGTCATGAAAATAACAAGCTCAAGATTTTCTAAAAGACAGGCTCCTAAGTCTATATCTCAGTGAGTGGCTTGGTTTTCAAGAGTGCCGAGCATTCAACAGCTCCCACTGAAGTAAACGTTTGGGTGTTCAGTGCTTTAAAGTCGGGTCACTAATTCAAGGGCTTAAATATCGATTTTAGAAGCTTAACTTGGGGGGATTTTTTTCTTTGAAATATGTCAAAATGACAAAGATGGGGGGGGGGGGAAATTGCACAACCCCCAAAATCTGTGGAAGATAGTGACAAACTAAGCTATATTTTTAGAGCAAATACCATTTAAAACAGTACATGATTTAGGTTGTACAATGCCACCATCTAGTGATGATTTTAACTATGTAGCAGATGAACTATGGCTCTTAAAAATTTAGAAGTAATAGTCTCTGTTTAGTTCTGATTAAAACCAGGTTCCATTACCAGTAATGCAAACCCCAAACATTCAAAAACCATGAGTCAGACATATATGTGAATAAAACACGAGATTTTAAAAAACAATCTCATTGTGGCCCAATATTTTGAGCTTTGGTTGCTCACCTCCAATGTGTGCATGAGAATTAGTATTGCCTAGAAAATCACCACTACAAAGCGCATTGCTGCAGTCTCCCCAACCAAACTGTACACCTATTCATTCTAAATGGTAAACCAACCCACAAAACAAAGTGCAGAATGAAACAAGTGAAGCAGGAACTTTGGTCACTCCTTAGAGACAGCAAAGTCCAAAATGAGTAACTCAACTTTGATGAACTGACAATAGCCATGAAAACCCTGAAATGTGGAAAGCAACTGGGCTCAATGGTATAGCTAATAAATTATTACTACATTTTGGGACAAGAGCACAGAGGTGGCTGCTTGACTTCTTCAATTCTTGTATGGACACAATGCAGATATCCAGGCTGTGGAGACATCCCAAAGTACTTACACTACTCAAATTACATAAAGACCTACCTCGGCAAAGAGTTACCACCCAATATCTTTGCTCTGCTCAACCTATAAGCTGTAAGAGCAGATGATAATGGGTAGAATAGCACCAATAGTGGAAGGGCAGCTGACTGATGACTAACCTGGTTTCTACTCAGGACATTCATGTTGTTGCAAGCCTAACTCAATACGTCAATATTGTGGATGGTATGATGGGATAGCCTCATCTTGACAATTAATTGATCTTTGATTATTAGCAGGTAAATATGCCCAATGGCCTGTGATGGGATGTTAGATGGGGTGGGATCTGAATTACTATAGAGAATTCTTTCCTGGGTGTTTGGCTGGTGAGTCTTGCCCGCATGCTCAGGGTTTAGCTGATCGCCATATTTGGGGTTGGGAAGGAATTTTCCTCCAGGGCAGATTGGCAGAGGCCCTGGGGTTTTTTCGCCTTCCTCTGCAGCGTGGGGCACGGGTCACTTGCTGGAGGATTCTCTGCACCTTGAGGTCTTTAAACCGTGATTTGAGGACTTCAATAGCTCAGACATAGGTTAGGGGTTTATTACAGGAGTGGGTGAGTGAGATTCTGTGGCCTGCATTGTGCAGGAGGTCAGACTAGACAATCATGATGGTCCCTTCTGACCTTAAAGTCTGTGACTCAGTGTAACTTGCAATATTGTAAGGTCTGGGTTTGTTGATCTGTCGGCTGCTTATGACACTGAACTATCGTGCATTTCTATTGAAATTGGCAATAATTTTGAGAAATGATAAGATGGCCCAGGTCATCTCCTTGCTTGAGAATCAACATTTCTTTGTCAAGATGGACAGTCAAGAAAGTTGATGATGTACTCAATGGAATGGATTGCCCCAAGATTCAATGTTATCTTCCTTGTTATTTAATGGCTACACAAATGATCAACCAGAATTTCCCAACATGAGAAGATTAATTTATTCAGATGATATTTGTATTGCCACCCAATCAGAAAGATTTGAGGAACATGTTTTAACTGGCTCCCTGAACATACTTGGAAAATACTACCACACATAGTTCCTGAAAGCCAACCCTGGCAAAGCACAAGCTTGTGCCTTCCACTTGAAACACCATCAGACAAAGTGAAAACTCCAGATATTGTGGGATGGTACAATCTTTGAGCACTATGAACATCCAGTCGACCTTGGGGTCACAGTAGAGCGAACACTAACATTCAAAGAGCACATTAAGAACCTGAAAAAGAATGTGAACTACAGAAATGGGCCAACACAAAATGTGGAGCTGACCCCAAAACACTTTGAGCAACCGGTCTCACCTTGTGTTATTTCGCTGCTTAGTGCTGTGCTCCATTATGGTGATGCTCAAGCTACACACACAAAAATGATGCTAAACTCATTCAACTCTGTAAGGTCATCACAGGGACTTTGAATCTGACTCCCAGACTGTCACTATACTGCCTTGTTGAGGACTGGATCACCCCTCAGTGAGGTGGGATGCCTTCAGTAAAAAGGAAAGACAAAAACAGGTGCATGACATCCACTGAACACATTTCACCACCTAAGAAGCTGTAGTCCAGAAAGTGTTTTGCCTCTGAAAATCCCTGATCTCAAAATATCACTGTGGAAGACTACAGAGTTTAAAAAAAAAATGGCCAGAAATGCCCATGACCTTGGAGAAGGTGATTCCTTCAAAGCAATTCCCTCCAGGCACTGGCTCAAATGAAAACATTGGTGTACTGTAAATCGAGAGAGCGCCAGGTGGCAAAGACTGGTGATAATATGACCAAGTGAAAGCTGAGGAATGAACCAAAATGTGAATGTGGAGAGCCTAGGCAAACCTTTGAACATTGCCTGATGAAGTCTCTCTCCTGTCAACATCCTGTATTCCCAAGGAACTGTTCTAGATAAGCAATAATTCTAGGTCTTGGCTGAGGTTCTTTGAGCAACAAGGAATCAGCTCTACACCCCCAGCCTCATATCAGTTAATTTTGTGCCTTCCAGTCCTCACATCTGCCCCAGCCCCACATCAATTCTGCCCACTCAGCCAAACAGTTCTGTATCCCCTTTTGCCCCCCCCCACCCAGCAAGCCACAACCCCACATCTGCATCCGTGGAAGTTCTTCTTCCCCTTCCGAGGCCAGATGGTGCAGCATTAGAAAGAATGGGTAGGGAGGAGCCGACAGCAGGCTGATCTATTTTTCACAGGAGGGATGGAGGGAGCAGGACTTCCTAAGCAGCTCTTCCTGTTCTCTCCCCTCCTTCCTCCCCTGTCCAAAAGCTTCTCTGGCTCCTCAGGGGTGGGAGAAGAGAAAGCGGGAGAGCTCTGTTTACCTGCAGCAGCTCTGATTGTCTCTTGTTCCCAAGGAGGTGGAAAAGCAGGTAAAAAGAGACCAATCTGAGAAGGGTTTCCCCTTGGCGGTCAGAAAATCACATGAAGGCTGGAGCTTCTGGCATCACTCCAGCAAGAGCCAAAATAACACGTTGAGCATTGCAAGCTGTATATTTAGCATTCGCTAACTTTGGCATGAAAATTATTAATCTTACTCTGAAGACTGTTGAAAGTCTTTGTATAATTGGAGTAAATGGGTTGAGTTGATTTTGAGTTCCTTTCAGGTCATTACAATATTGCTGTGATTGAAAATGCGGACTTGTTTCTGAAATCTCTTTGTGTGTCACTACTCAAAAATGGCTTGTTACTACTGTCCCTTAAAGCTTTCAACATTTAGATCTAGAAAATACATACATTGGGTATATTTGAACACAGTTTAGCATTAATGGTTTCAGGGCTTGATCCAGTACCTGGTGAAGGCAATAAGAGTCTTTCCATTGGTTTCAATGGACTTTGGATTATGCCTTTAGTTTGTGTGAGATCAGTTTGCAATTTAGTGAAAACATGAGCAGTTGTACATCTGATGCATCTAATGGAGGGTGTTCCCTGAGTTCTGGTGGTAGAGACCTGAGGTTTATGGCATCAGAGGGTTTAAGTTCTAGTCTTGGCTTTTCAAGTTTGTGTGGTTTCTTTAATAATTATATTGATGTAGCCTGATGTATGGTAGAAAATCACCCAATGATGAAAAACAAAGAGAAAATTGGACAAGCTGCTTTTGAGTTAGCCCACGAAAGCTTATGCCCAAATAAATCTATTAGTCTTGAAGGTGCCACAAAGACTCCAGGTAATTAAAGTTACTCTGCATAGGGAGGCACTCTCAGTAGCTCCATTGTTAAGGTTGCAACCAGTGTTCTGGTACAAGCCCTGTCCTCACTCTCCTCATAGCTTTGCTCAGTAAAAATATTTTTGTGATTATTTTCAGGGCATTTTAAAGCATTGTTGGAATGTTTTGAAGGCAGTTGATCAAACCACTTCTTAAGTTATGCATACTTAAAAATTATATTTTTTAGAAAATCCCTTTGTCTAATGTTTAGGTCCCTCCTGCTGAATACAGCATGACTGTAAGATTTCCAACTTTACATACATTGACATACCACTAAAATAAAGTAATTGAAAAAAACCCTACTATAATTAAGAAAAAAAATGTTTTACAAAAATTGGGTTGATGTGTGTGACATTATTGATATAATCTGGGACCGTATAGAACATGGTTGCAACCAAGGTCCTGTTGTGACACCAAATCTTATATAAAGGGGGTCAAATGAGGTGTCTAAGACAAGGTTATGGTTTGTGGGTTATGATTATGCTGCCTATATGTGTGTAACAATTTTGTAGTTGAAGTTATGAATATTGGCTCTATACTGTCTTTATTTCAAACTTATGCTATGCTTCTGGGAGACATCCCAGACAAGTTGGTGTTAGTTCTGCCTAGCCTGCTTGATGGCCCATTAAGGACCATCAGCTATACAACTGACCCATTGAGAGAAGGCAGATACGCCTTGCAACTCAGCAAAGTATGCAGGGACTGGCCCATGTGACTCCAGACTCCATTTTACTGTAATTTTCCACAGTAAGGACAAAGATGTTCTTGCACCTAGAAAAGACTATAAAAGGCTGCTGCAGCTCCTCCATCTTCTCTTCAATCCTGCTTCTTACCCCTGGAGGGACTTTGCTACTAACTGAAGCTCTGAACAAAGGACTGAGGACCCATCCCAGCTGGGGATGTATTCCAGAGACTTGATTTTGAACCTGCAGTTTATTCCATCGCTGCTGCAAGCCTGAACCAAGAACTTTGCCATTACTGTATGTGATTGATTCCATTTAACCAATTCTAGCTCTCTACTTTTTTCCTTTTATGAATAATCCTTTAGATTTTAAATTCTAAAGGATTGGCAACAGCGTAATTTGTAGGTAAGATCTAATTTGTAGATTGACCTGGGTCTGGGGCTTGGTCCTTTGGGATCGAGAGAACCTTTTTTCTTTTATTGGGGTATTGGTTTTCATAACCATTTGTCCCCATAACGAGTGGCACTAGTGGTGACATTGGGAAACTGGAGTGTCTAAGGGAATTGCTTATGTGACTTGTGGTTAGCCAGTGGGGTGGGACCAAAGTCCTCTTAGTCTGGCTGGTTTGGTTTGCCTTAGAGGTGGAAAAACCCCAGCCTTGGGCTGTAACTGCCCTGTTTTAGCAATTTATCCTGAATTGGCACTCTCAGTTGGGTCCCACCAGAACTGCATCGTTACAGTGTGTTTTTCAAGGACCACGTGGCCTAAGAGGTGGGGTACAGCAAGCATTTGCAGGATCCAACCCTAAGGGGGCAATACATAGTTACATAGTTTAAAATCATCTACACCAGGGGTGGCCAACCTGTGCCTGAGAAGGAGCCAGAATTTACCAATGTACATTGCCAAAGAGCCACAGTAATACGTCAGCAGCCCCTCATCAGCTCCTCCTCCTCCCCACACTCCCAGCACCGCCCACCCACCGGCAGCCCTGCCGATCAGCACCTCTCCCTCCCTGCACCTCCCGATCAGCTGTTTCATGGCATGCAGGAGGCTCTGGGTGGGAGGGGGAGGAGCAAGGACATGGCAGGCTCAGGGGAGGAGGTGGGAAGGGGTAGAGTGGGGGCAGGGCCTGTGGCAGAGCCAAGGGTTGAGCAGTGAGTACCCCCTGGCACATTGGAAAGTTGGCGCCTGTAGCTCCAGCCCTGGAGTCGGTGCTTATACAAGGAGGCGCATATTAACTTCTGAAGAGCTGCAGGTTGGCCACCCCTGATCTACAGTCTTCACAGAGTGTGTGTAGCAGCAAAATACAAGTGTAACCTTGTCATGTATATCAATCTAACCACAGAAGTGTAGCATCTATAGGCGTGTTTCATTTGCTCCCAGCTTCTTATCAAGTCTCTTTCTGTTTCAGCAATGAGGTCACCAAAAGGATCACTATGATCCTCACACAAGACCTACTGACATGAAACTTTTCTTGGTTCAGATGCAAAACAGACATTGTGATGGAGCACCTGCCCCACACTGGGCTCCCAGGGGTTAATAGAGCCCTAGGAAGGCTGCACAAGAGGCAGCCAATCAGAGAAGGGCTGAAGGGAGCAGCCAATCAGGACCAAGCGGGCCCATATAAAAAAAGTTGCAGGGCAGAGGAGGGCAGTTATCTGCTGGGAGTCCAGGGAGGAAGGACTGTGTCTCTGGAGGGCTGAGAGAACTGCCAGCCCCCTGGACAGAGCAGTGCTGCGAGCAGGGACTGGGGGAGTGAGAGACAGCTGTTGGGGTTTGCAGGTGGAGGCCCTGAGGCTGGGGCAAAGAGGATGCTGGGGCCATAAGGAAGTGGCCAGACAATTTGCTGCAGTAGCCACTGAGGGAAATGGCTGAACAGTGGCCTGCCAGGCCCCCTAAAGGGGGAAGCACACTGTGTGGCACGGTCGGAGGGCTGTGTTGCTGAAGAGGATATTGTGGTCCTTGGAGAGAGGTGGGTCCTAGAGCAGGAATGACAGTGGTGAGGCACCACCTGAAGAGGATGCACTAACTTGCAGAGCTAATTCCCAAGACAGCCAGAAGGAGGCGCCACAGTGGTGATCGCACCCCGTTACAGACACTTTTCCAAACTTCTGTGTATCATAATAAAATGCTTCAGTTTTATTGTTAGCTGAAAAAAGGTGTTTGGTTTTCTTATGCTGTATACATTTAAACTTCTTGTAGAGCACATTTCTGGGAGTAAAAACAATATGGGTCTGATTTTCAAAAGAGTATAGGCCAATAACCATAGAAAATGCATGGCTTAATTCTTTGAGCTGCTTTGAAAAATCTCAACTTGAGTATTGTAATTGGGCATAAAACATATCCCTGCAGAAGCTAATAAAGTCTTTTGCCAAGCTTATGGAAAAATCGTATTGCAAAATAATATTGTGGCTTCAGGCATTCTTCAGACAAAAGTGGTGTGGTTTTTAAATGTGAACTCCCTGATCAAAACCTGTTATAGCAGCTCAGTTCCTTAAGACTGGAATGTTAATGTAAGGAACATGGATCCTGCCACTCGCATTTAACATGAAATTCTGGCTCCATGAAAGTCAATGGAAATTTTGCATTCACTTCAATGGGGTCAGGATTTCACTCAACGTGTCTAAACCATGCTGTTTCATTCATGCTTTACGTCTTTTGCCCCTGAAACAAAAGAACGGCTCTGCAATGTTTGCCCCTCCTGTTCTGCTTGTCTTTCAGTTATTTTACAAAGTTTTGAAGGTGCATATACAGGTAAGGTCAAAAGATAGATGCTTGAAATAAAGATCTGTGTGTTTACTCTAATGTGTAGAAGAGGTTACTTTGTCTACTAAGTCTTTTGTTCTTGGTGATTCTCCATTCTAGCCACATCCATGCATAGCTAGAAGTGAGATGCTAGTCTAGCTCGATAGCTGTCAGAGCCTTCAAAGCTACACAGTGCAGCGCTCCTGTGAATAGGAGTGTAATGATGCAGAGTTCTTGGTAAAACTTGTTACATAATGAGATTAGCCACATCCTCCACAGGAAAGAAGTGTACAAAAGCACTTTCCTCCACTAACAGTGGGTATTCATAAGCTGAAAAGCATTTCTAGCAAGTTCAGCTTTTTTTCTGGAAGAAAACTGTAATGTTAGCATTATTCTGTGGTTCTTATTTAATAAAATATTGGCACTGTAATCAAGCCCTAAAAGTGTGTGTGTGTTCTATCTGGGACGATGTTCAATGCAATAAATGTGTGGTGAGATCCCAAGCTGCTATAAATTGGCTGAAAGTGGAGCTATACCATTTACACCAGTTCAGGATCTAGCCCATCCATCTTCTATTGACTATTCTGGCTTTCTGTGGAAGTAGTGAGACATTTTTGTAGGCTGCAGCTGAAATTCATTAGATTATTTGCAGCAGCTCTCCTGTCCCTGTAAGGCCAGGCTAGGTTGGACTGACTTTATATGTTTGGTGTTTAGTTAAGACCTAACGTTTTGTTACTATTTTCTCCCACAATAATAAACAGAACACCTCACTTCAGATGCACTAGAATCCACCTTTTTCTCACTTTACCCATGTATTACAGCTGGGGTTCTTTGAGGCACAAAATAAATCAAATCACTGATTTAGTTATTTGAAGTTCATAAAACTAAACTCTTAACTAGTGTCTTTGAAGATAATAAAACAAAACATCCTGAACTAATCTCTCTGAAATCTTTTAAATTTGAATATGTGAAGTGAGTCCTAGTAAGACCTGCTGTGATTGTCTTGTGTGATGTTTGAATGAATGTAACTGAGCAGTTGGGACGTCTGTAAGTACCTACATGAGGTAGAAATATTTGATGATAGATTTTTTTTTTCAGTCTAGTAGCTAATGATCTAACAAGATCCAATGGCAGAAAATTGAAGCTAGATAAATTCAAATTGGAAATAAGGCATAAAATTTTAACCGTGAAGGTTATTTAACCATTGGAGCAAATTGCCAAGGGTTGTGGTGGATTCTGTCACTGGCAATTTTTATACCAAGATTGGATGTTTTTCTAAAAGATATGCTCTATTTCAAGCAGAAATTAGTTCAGGGAAGTTCTGTGGCCTGTGTTATGCAGCAGGTCAGACTAGATGATCACAATGGACCTTTCTGGTCTGCAATCTATTAAATCCTTCTACAGAATGAGGGACCTGTGGGGGGAACTTGGATTGCATGAGGGTCCAGCCCTCAGGGGAGTTAAGTTGCTCAGTGGACTAAATCAACAACTATAAAAGAAACTTTAGTTTCTTAAGGAGCAAACCTAAATCAATCCAGCACCCAATCACAAAATAAAAGCCCTAATCTTACTGGAGGTAAGAGATTACAGACTGATTAATCAGGGTGGTGGTTACCCAGTTTTTGTGTACAGGGGGCCCCGAGAGCCCAAGTATAACCTTTGATGGATGGAAGAAGCAAAGGGAGAAGGAATTATTTATAGAGATTGCATAAGCATAGAGGAATGAGGGTCTAAATCAGAACTGACTGCCCTAATTTTCCAACTGAGAAAACTGGTCTCTTGTGAGGAGGGGACTAGGGTGAAATGGAAGGACAAACACCCTTAGATAGGATCCATCTTCTGATAGAGTTGAGGGAAGGTAATCATTCGTATGCCCCAAGGTTGTCACTCCAGGAGATTAATATGGTTAAGAGACATTGTCTGTGATAGGGGATTTAATCATTAGAAATATTGGTAGCTGGCTATGTAGAGACCATGAGAACTATAATGTCCAGCTTAGCTCCTGAGGCCCCAAGTTCAATATAACAGGGGTAGGCAACCTATGGCACATGTGCCAAAGGTGGCACGTGAGCTGATTTTCAGTGGCACGCACACTGTCTGGGTCCTGGCCACCGGTCCGGGGGGGCTCTGCATTTTAATTTAATTTTAAATGAAGCTTCTTAAACATTTTAAAAACCTCATTTACTTTATATACAACAATAGTTTAATTATATATTATAGATTTATAGAAAGAGACCTTCTAAAAACGTTCAAATGTATTACTGGCATGCAAAAACTTAAACTAGAGTGAATAAATGAAGACTCAGCACACCACTTCTAAAAGGTTGCTGACCCCTGAATATAACAACTTTCAATATCATTGTCTACATTTTCTTTAATAACCTCCCCTTTGCTCCCAAAATCCATCACTACCACCAATTTTTCTTTTTGAAAAGAAAAAAAAATTCAGTTATGACAGAGCTTTTCGAGCTTTTCAAAGTTTTTGTTCCTCTCCTCTGGCTTCTCTTTGCAAGAGATCTGCAATTCTCATCCATTAGTTGTTTAGATACATTTTGTTTGTCCAAGAGATTCAGAAAGGACATTGATAAATCTACAGGAAACAGAGATTATTCTCCTGTCATATGGACAGACTATACAATGATTGTAACTCTACTCAAAATCAATATGAGTGATCCTATAGAACCTGGAGACTAATGTTCTGTTATTATGGATGCTACCAAACAGAAACTAAGTGCTATTTTGATGGTAATGGTAGAGATTAGAACTGGAAGGGACCTTGAAAGGTCATCAAGTCCAGCCCCCTGCTAGTGAAGGTACTGATTTTTGCCCTAGATCCCGAAGTGGCCCCCTCAAGGATTGAATTCACAATGCTGGGTTTAGCAGGCCAATGCTCAAACCACTGAGCTATCCCTCTGAATGGCAGTGTAGTTTTCAAGGAAGAGCATTCTTTTTCCACTTGTAGGTCATTAAGTCCACCTCTTTGGCCACTTTTGGTGGCCTAGAGCAGGAGGTTTAGAAGGGAGGCCTACAATGAGCTGTTTTTACCTCTAAACCAAGTTCAGAGTCCTCTATTGCAAAAATGTCATCTCTAGTTCAAGAATACCTTTTTGTAAAGTATTATTATTACTGTATCTTCTTTACACCTTTATTATTCCTCCTGGCTGATATGAATACAGACAATTCATCTGTAGAGCCACTTGTACAAGTAACTTCCCTCCCTGTATCCCTGTACCTCATGTTTGACTTGTCTGCCTGATGGAGAGTTATTGCAGTGAATCTTTCCTTACCTATTACTTTAAAGTAGACTGAGGATTTGGTTCGGTGTTTAAGCCTGCCCCTCCAGTAGCACATAGACTGCCCCTATAACCGCATCACTGCTTTCTCGTGTGAGTGAGGCACCAGCTGCTCATTGTGATACCAGCACTGGTGTCTGGGTGAAGCCTTAAGTACATGGGAAGTAGGGACATAGTTCCTCCTCAGTAAAATGGAATTAATGAGACAGATTGAGTGATGTGCCCAAGGTCACACACAGTCTGTGGCAGAGCTATGAATTATACCCAGATCTCCTGCGTCCTAGTCCAATGCCCACAAGACCATTCTTCCTTTAGGACACTAAAACAACATTAGAGAAAACAGCACCACAATCTGCCAACACGCTGTCTTGGCTGGGTGGTTGCTTATTTAATGGAGGAGCTACCACCACCTGACCAATCCCTTAAATGGTTTTCTTGCAAGCCACTGAGCATAGATCCCAGGCAGCCCAGATATGGGTTAGAGCCAGAGTGGCACAATGAGAGAGCAGTTCATGAGAGGCTCAAGTTTGAAACCTGCTGCCTGTCTCTGCATAAGGGTCTCCAGCAGAAGTTAAGATCTACTGGAGTTTGCCAAGTCTCTACCTGCATTTCCTTCCATGCAGCTTTCCTAGTTGTATTTTTTTATGAAGCTCACTAACTGTGTAGTATAGCTTCTCTCTTTCCCCGAGCAACCTGCTCTGGTTCAACATGATCTTTCCTCCAAGAGCAACACCTTTTTTAAGGGATTGAGCCTAAATAGGCTCAGCTGCATTTAATTAGCTCTCTGATGGCAGAACCTCTGAATTGTGGCTGACAATTAACCCCTGCATCCCCAGGTCATTGGCTAGCTCAGCATGGCTTTCTCCCGGCAGGCTGCACTGGAATGAATGCTGCAGGGCTTTGAGGAGACTTCCAGGGGGTGCCAAAGCCCCTGCACAAGTATGAAATGATAGATAACATAGAGTCATTTGGTGTTGGGAGGCAACTTTAGCTTCTCAGTTCATCCACCTGTGCAAAGTCAAAGGCGTGGGTCACAGCATCAGGAACTTGCATTAGATTAGAAAAGAAAAATAAAACATTTTCTGGTTGATGTGGTTACCAACATTTCCTGTAGCTAGCTAGGAGTGGCATGGGAAGAGGACAGAAGGGAGTGCAGGTGGGTTGCTGATTGATAAAAGGGAACATAATTGAAAAGGGAGATTAGCGTGGAATGTTGAAGCATGCAATCCACATTTTTTTTGGCGTACCATCTCTTCCCCCCTTCCCCCCCCACGAGCTCGGAGAGGGTGAATGTATTTGTATAATTTATTGCAGGAATAAATGGTGCCTTCTCTGAGGCCTGCCTGCCAGAGATGTGCCCACAGTTTTGGCATTGCTTTATTCTGAAAAACATACTCAAGGTTGAGACTGTATGTCAATGATTTCCAATCATTGTGTAAGGGGACTGTTGCCCCCTTACTAACATTCAGTGGGGTGTTTTGGTTGGCTACTCCCAGCACTAAAAGGGGAAGGGTCAATGGCAAATCAGGAGCCTGAGACTGACAGTCCCCAGGGGCAATGGGGAGAGGCCAATGCTCCAGATCAGCCTGATTGACAGGGCAGGCAGGCTAATCAGAGAGTCAGGAGGCCAGAGGGGGTCCCGTCCTCCGTGTGAGCTGGAATGGCCTGAGTCAGACAGAGTGGGGCCGAGCTAAGGAGAGAGCAGGGGTTCGAGCTAAGCTGCTGGAAGCAGAGCTGCAGCCCCAAAGCCAGAGCACAGCCCGGAGAGAGCAGACCTGCCCTGGGACCAGAGCTGTAGCAACCAGAGCCAGAGGGGCCAGACAAGCAGCCAGGAAGCAGGTCAGAGCTGGGAGCAGAGACACAGAAGCAGCCTGCAGAGCAGAGCTGTGCTGGGGGCAGAGCTGCAGCAACCAGAGCCAGAGAGGCCAGAAAAGCAACCCAGGGAGCTGAAGGCAGAGCAGCAGCAGCAGCCGTGCTGAGGCAGAGTGGAGCTGGAGCTGGGGCTGGAGCAGTCTGGAGCTGGAGCTGAGGCTGGAGCAGTCTGGAGCTGGGGCTGGGGCAGTCCGGAGCCGTGTGCAGTCCGAGTGCGGTGAGCAGCTGGGGAGAGTGAGGGGGACCCTGGGCAGTGGGCCCAGCACAGGGAGACGCCTCAGCCAAGAGGCCTTGCAGGCCAGACTTGCAGGGGGATCATAACCCCGACTGGGCAGGGGCGACGCTGGGAAAAAGGGTCCTGCCACCTAGAGCCTGAGAGCGTGTGGCCACCGCCAGAGCAAGTGTCCAATCCACAGCGTCTCTGCAGCACGGCCAGGGCCTGAGAAGGAGCCTGGGACCTACAAGGAACAGACTGAACTGCCCTGACGTTCCAGAGACACTGGTTGTAATGTTCCCTGCCACAGAGCAGGGTGATGTGTTTTCCTCTAACCTTTCCCATTTTTCCTTATTCTTTTTTTAAAATTAATTGTTAATTAAACAACTTGTATTTGCTTTAAATTGTATAAAATGATCAGTGGGTCAGGGAGGTGCCCAGTGCAGAGAGAGTACCCCGGAGTGGGGACACCCTAGCCCCTGTCCTGGGTGACCACCGCAGGGTTGGGGGTCGAGCCCCCCAGGAATCCTGGGCCCAGCCTTGTCGGGGTTTATGAGGACTCTGCCAGACAGGAGAGTGGAAGGGAAGTCCTCAAGGGCAGGGAGGCCTCTGGGTAAAGGAAGTGGGAGCGAGGACTCGGATCCTTTCGCTAGCCCTCTTCACCGGGGTAGTGCAGAAGCCAGGAAAGTTCCCCACAATAGCGGGACCATTCCCCCACTTACAATTGCTTAGTTGGAGCCATCCCTTGTGATTTCCTTCCATGGCCTGCTGTGAGGTGCTGTGGAAGATTTATCACAGTCTTTCCTTTTTCTGTCTCATTTCCTAATTCTCCTGTTTGACTGTATTTTTTGTTGTTGTTGTTCTACTTTTTCTTTTGCTCTTTTTGGCTTGCTTGCACCCAGAACTGAAAACTAAATAAAATATTTAAAGAAAAGGGTAAATCCTGCCCTTTTTCAGTTTTTCTTAGAATGCATTCTTGTTGCTCTATGTCACATCCTCTCAAGTTTCAGAATATTTTTCCAGTGAAAAGATAATCAAAACTGAACAGAATATGTTGGATGACTACAAAAAGTACACTGTGTAGATTTGTATTCTGTCCTTCTGTTAAGGCTGAATCCCCACTCTGTCACTGAGTGCAGAAGTGGGGGCCCACAAAGATTTTAAAAATTAATACTTGCCACTCCAGGCTTGTATTAAACTCCCAAGGTTTCAGCTTTTCTCTGACCTTGGCTTGGTAAACGCTGCCACCACCCAAATGCAAAAAACAAAAAAACCAAACACACATCTTTGCACCAGGAAGGTGCACTTGGGAATTCCTCTCTGTAGGGTACCCTCAAGCCCTTTCACCCCCCTCCAGGGAAGAGCTGAGAAAGAAAACAAGGAAATTAGCTGTTGCTACCAGCCAATCAAACATGCACAAACCTCTTAGGACACCAAATATCCAATCCTGTTCTTAAAGGTAAATTTTATTAAAAACAAAAAAGGAAGAAAATACATCTGGAATTTAGGCTTTTGCTAGATTTTAAAAGAGCAATTGCAAAAATTAAGCACCCAAAATAGCTTTCTTGGGTGTTAGCTTAAAGGTTACAAGCAAACACAACCATCTGGGGTTAGCACAGAGGAGTCCACAAGCCTTAAAAAATAAACAAATAAACCTAATTGCATCTATTTAAACATGCCCTGTCCAATGATTTCTTCTACATATGGAAGATGACTTTTGATACCTGGTTCAAGCCTTACACAGCATTCCTGCTTATAGCATTGCTGCTCCGTTTCTCCTTCTCCGGAGAACAACAGACAAAGGGAAAGTTTCTTTCCCAATTTTAAAAAGTTCTACCTTCCCATTGGCTCTTTTGGTCAGGTGCCACTTTTTTTTCTTTACCTGGGGGAATTTTTAACCCTTTACAGGTAAAGCAAGTAGAGAACAGCTACCAAGAGGGATTTTACAGCTGGCTGGGTGTCCATCAAAGGGAGCTAACCCCCCCACTTCATTTATCACACCTTCCCTTTAGCTCTTTAAAAAGAGTATGCAGCATAATAGATATTTTTAATATATATTTCCTTTGATGGAAGTTACTATTTTACATGTAACTACTTTAAAACTGCATTTTTCATCTTATGGCACAGGAAGGTGCAGAAAAAAGTTTGTATCAGTGCTGCAGAGAGAGATTAGATTATCTTAAAGGGTTTTATTATAGTCAGTAGAATGTCAATTCTGTGAATTTGGTGAAATCTATGGTTATCCAAAGGTCAGATATGACACCTGAGGTTTGACTTCAGCAAAAAGTTATCTTGGTAGAAAAATTTGTGCTGAATCTGTTAAATCAGCAGAGAGGATAAGCTCTGAGTAAAAATAATAATAATAAAAAACAAACGAACAGGCCCATGGCCCTAGATGCTTTCATTTATAAGAACTTTTAGTTATCCACATTAATTTCATTTGAATAAACTAGTTCGTGCTAGAGAGATGGTGCATCATTGATTCCAGAACTACCTTTATGAGATCCCTCCCTTTAATACACTGAAGACTGGAAATAGTCCTGGTCCTACCGAACCCTTTTTTTAAGACATCACCTGGGCTAGATCCTAAGCTCTCTTGAAAACCACCACCAAACTTGCAATCTTGGATGCCAAAAACTAGGCACTTAAATCCATATTAAGACACCTGAATGGCTTAAATGTCAGACAATTAGGCCACTTACTTAGGTGCTTAAATACGGCTTTAATATGGATACCCATCTTGAAAATTGTGGTCTCCGAGACTTGCATCAAGTGGCCTCAGTAGGAATGCTAAAAGTGGTGGAGAACAGCGTGACAAAGGAACTGCAACTGTGGAACTTCCTTCTGGTGTATTTAGGTTCTCATGCTTCTCCCATTGCCATGGTATCTCAGCACATTTGGTGGAAGATCTAGCCATTTAAAAAACAACTATGGTTGAAATAAGGAGTGGTTCAGAGTAGGGTTTTTATGGACTCTGTGTAATACAATTTTTTAAGTTTATATTTGGCAACTAGATATTGTACTGATAGATGCCCTAGAGATGCACTCAGCTATATACCCCTACCTCGATATAACATGACCCGATATAACATGAATTCAGATATAATGCGGTAAAGCAGCGCTCCGGGGGGGAGCGGGGCTGCGCACTCCAGCGGATCAAAGCAAGTTCGATATAACGCGGTTTCACCTATAACGCGGTAAGATTTTTTGGCTCCCGAGGACGGCGTTATATTGGGGTAGAGGTGTAGTAATCAGTTTAAATTATGCTTCCTCCTACCATCTGTTTTGGTACTAGTATCAATTTCCTCAGATCTAAGAGAGATAAATCCCTCTGCCCCTGACTCTCAATGAGAGACTTGATCCCTCTTGTTGATAATCCTATATGTATCCATGGCAGAATAAACTGTCATATCTAATTTTCTAACCACTATGCTGTCTAAAATGCGAACGATGTCCATAAACTACTCAAACAGAAAAGCTGGCCAGATTCATGCTGCTAATAGAACCCAGAGTGCAGGTTTAATAGTGAGTACACCTGGAAGAAGTAATGGTTGCAGCAATGTAAGCTTATAAAACCCTTACCCCACTGGTGCAGGACAGAGAAAGTTATCACTCTCTCCATTCCCTGCTTCACAATGCCCTGGCCTACTTGCCACCATCTCTCTTTTATCCCAAGATTTTCTGTTTCTGTTCTACTTTTCCTTTTCTCCTTTTGTTTTTTCTTTGTTCCGCCTTTTTCTCCTTTGTTCCCTGGTTTTCCTTCTGGCTTGGCCCACTCAGTAGAACTATGTCTACACTGAACTTTTTCTTAAACTCTCCCACCATTACACCACTCCAACAGTTGGAGCACTAGTGTAGACAGAGCGCCGATGTTCTTATCACCATATCAACTAGACCAAGGCCTGGTCCATACTACAGCGTTAGGTCAATGTAAACCGCCTTGCATTGACCTAGTTGCATAGGTGTGGGAACTAGGGGTATGGAGAGTGCTTCAGCACCCCTGGGGTCCTGGCTGCCACTCCACAGTCAAGGTTCTGAGGCTACCTCGCACCCAGGGCTCTGCTCCCAGCTTCAGCTCTGGGGATTGGAGGAGTGGACAGGGGTAAGGGGGCTGGCTTTCAGCTCCCCCACTATTAAAAATGTTCCAGCGCCACTGCCTAGTTGTGCATATGTCTACACTTAACTTTGTCTGTAATTGATGTAAGTGTCCCATTATGGCAATGCAGTTGTGACATCATACTCCATATTCTTTATGAGAATATGCTTATGATATGGATATGACATAA
The DNA here is from genome assembly GCF_013100865.1 of Trachemys scripta elegans. Lineage (NCBI taxonomy): Eukaryota > Metazoa > Chordata > Testudines > Emydidae > Trachemys > Trachemys scripta. The sequence continues at coordinate 232,444,187 of NC_048298.1, forward strand.
CTGAGATGTACTTTATGCAAGATGGCTTATGTAAGATATCACTAGAAAGGTTATGATTTACTGAATGTGATTATCCAATTTGTATACCTGTATCATTTCTGTATCTGAAGTTAGGGATATTGACTATGTATCTGTATTTTAAATGGGTTACTTTGGGCGTCATCACCAACTAGCCCTTCAGGTACAACAATGAGAGAGCCAGACAGTGCTAATGGCCCATTAGCAAAGACAATGGACTCTAAAAGAACTTAGTCTTCCTGTGGATGCTCAAGATGGCCTACAACTAATGGCTGCCACAGCCCTGTAGAGACATGGTCCAAGTCACCTGGTACTGGATATCCCTCCCCCACTTTTGGAATGCCAGTGTTTTTCCACTGGGAGACAAAGGGTTCCTGCCATATACAAGGGCTACATAAGGCAGGGGAGTGACATCATCATGGTTATCCTCTGCATCCCCACCCAAAGAGACACTGAAAAACACCTGGAAGCAAGAACTGAACTCGGGGTACAAGGGGTGGACCCAAGCTGGAAGGGCATCTGGCTTGTGAGTAACAATACCTGAGGTCTCAAGTTGCAGACTAGTGCAGTTGCTTTTCAAGATGTTCTGTAATCTGCCTGCAACAATATCTAGGATGATAAATTACTATTTGTAACCAATTTCTTTAGTGAAACAAGCTTAGTTTGTGTGTTTTGTTTTCAGGCGGGAGGGATAGCTCAGTGGTTTGAGCATTGGCCTCCTAAAGTCAGGGTTCTGAGTTCAATCCTTGAGGAGGCCACTTAGTGATCTGGGGCAAAAATCAGTACTTGGTCCTGCTAGTGAAGGCAGGGGGCTGGACTGGATGACCTTTTGGGGTCCCTTCCAGTTCTATGAGATAGGTATATCTCCATATATTTGTTTAGTAATCTGCTTTGGATCTGCTGTGACGTATGGCCAGAAAAGGTTAAACATCCTGCAAAATAAATGACTCACATTCAACCCTTAAAGACATGTGGGGAGATAATGTTTGTGTTTTTGTGTATTTACATATATATGGGTAGTGGTCAACCATGTAATCAACAGTTCCCGTCTATGCTGTATTCTGATAATTAATCGATCAAAAGAACATCTTAGCATTTAAATGAATTGTAAGCATGGGATATCTCTGCATTCATCTCTCTTTGAAATGTATAACAAATCTGTGAATCATGGAGGAACAAGCAAATTGCCTTATGTTAATTCGATGGCTAAGTACCAATGATGGACCTCCTTCAAAGTCATCCTAATTACCTTTTGTTCCCTGAGGGACTCCAACTTGTCAAAGAAGACATGAAATTGTATAAAAGATCCTTGGGTCCTGATCCTGTTCATCTCAGATCTGCTTGATGCTTCATCAGGGGAAGCTTAAACCACTAGATTGGGAACCCAGTGCTGACTGGTCCACCCTGAATATGATATTGGACATTGGACTATAACTTATGAACTATGTCTGAAAGAACGCTTTGCAACTACAAAGCTCACCATCTCTGCTATGTATCTGAACCTCAAGAATTGAACTCATGTCTGTATGTATATTGATCTTTTAACCATACTCTCTCTCTTTTGTTTTTTTTAATAAATTCCAGTTAATAAAAATTGGCTGTATGCGTCTATTTGGGTAAGATCTGGAATATTCATTAATTTGGGAGATAATGTGTCCAACCCTTTGGGACTGGTAGAACCTTTTCTTTTATATGATGAAATAAGATTTACAGAGATCTTCATCATATCTGACTTGGATACCTGAATGGAAGCCTGAGGCTGGGTACTTAAGGGAACTATGTTATTGACTTCTGAATAACCAGTAAGGTAATTAAGAAGCTGTTTTATGCTGGCTTGGTAAATCTAAGTATTGAATTATCCACCTGCTTTTGGGGTTTGTCTGCCCCATTGTCTTTGCAGTTCACCCTAATTGAGTGACCTCAGCTGGCCCCCACTGGGACCCCAGTCACGTGCATGCCTTCCTCCACATTGAGGGAGGAGGCGGATTTCATAATATAACTTTGGGTATGCCCTCCGAGGGACACGTGAGTGCTGGGGCAAGTCCCTTAAGTTGAGTCTTCCCAGAGCTGATCTCAGTGTCTGTGTCGTTCTGCAGTTGGGTGTGGCCCTGCCTATGTGTGTGCTGGAGGAGGCTTAATAGCCTGGCTCAGTAAGACAGGTAAAAAGGGTACCCAGGCTGGCAGAAAAGGCAGGCTGAGTGGTATCTCAGCACATCAGGTGGCATCTTAAAGGGGGCAACCCATCAATCACAGCAGTAACACCACCTTCCCGAATGATGTTGCACTATGGCCGATGAACTGAGGTCAATGCAGTGCAAGTGTAGACACTGTGTTACCAATGTCAACCCCACCAGTTCTCCAGCAGCTGTTCAACAATGCCCGATGCTGATCATTCTGGTCACAATCGTGAACTCCACTGCTCAGGGGTCACGGAGATTGGAAGCTCCCTTTGAAAACCCTGTGAAATTCTGAAATGCCTTTTCCTGGTTATCCATCTTGGTGAGCACACATAGCAGCTCTCTGTTGTTGTGAGCAACTGCTCAGATGATCATATTAACTACACACTCCAGACTGCTCCAGCCTGGAGTAGACAGGAGATATTAGATCTCTGTGAGGAGAAGAGGCTGTGCAGGCACAGCTATAGACGAGCTGTAGAAATGTGGAGATCTGTGAGCAGATTGCACAGGAGATGCAGGAGAAGGGGTATGACAAGGATCAGTAGCAATGCCATGTGGAAATGAAGAAACTTTGGCAGGCATATGAGAAGGCCAGGGAGGGCAACAGTCAGTCCAGTGCCGAGCCGCAGACCTGCTGCTTTTACAAAGAGCTGCAAGCAATATTTGCTGGAGACCCTGACACCACTCCACAGAGCACTATGGATACCTCCAAGGTGCTCAAGAGAGACTCCTGCCATGAACAGCAAGTAGGAGGAAGAAGAGGTGGATGGCAGACATGCAATTGCAGGGGAATACAGCAATGCCATGAGCCAGGAACTGTCTGAGATTCCACCACTGTCCAGTCAGTCCCAGCAGTTGAGCATGAGCAAGCCCAATGCAGGGGAAGGAACTTCAGATAAGCGTGTAAATGCATTTCCCATTTCAATGATGTACTGATGGTGGCCCCAATTTAACACAAGCCATAGACTTTTCATTAATTTACTTGTACTATAAGAGGTAGCGGTACAACGAAGAGGTAGAATTGTTATCTGGTTTTCATTCCCCTGTAGAGTTAGGGACGGGGTCCGTGTCAAGTAGTTTTTTATATACACAAAGGTGTCCCTTAAATCCTCCTGAGAGATCTGAATGAAATGCGCATGGAAGTACTCTGAAAGTTTCTAGGGATGGCAGCCTTATTTCTTCCTCTGTGTTAGGACACTTTCTCATATCAGTCCATGATAACTTTGGTAGGCACCAATGCGGTAAACAGGCTGGTGGCATACAGGCCCAGGTGGCTTCAGGATGCCAGCAGCAGCTGTGCTTTCAGTGCCTTTGTTCAGTGCCTCAGTCTACAGTCACACTCCTGGCAGCATCCACTGATGACTTCATGGGTGCAAGCCATATATGCTCTTTCAGATTAGCGGGGTATTATGGGAATAGGGAAGCAAACTCCTGGTAAAACCTGAAACTCTATATATGAGTGCTTCCATTGCAGTGCCCAGTGCTTTACCTGCAATCACAGAAAGTGTTAAGTAACAGTGGCAGCTAATAATAGTCGTATGTTTTGGTTTCTTGAGCAGTGTCAAAGGGATGGGGGAGAGGACCACGAACACATCCCTTTCTGTTCTACTCTTTGATATTTCTTACGGTTCTTAGAAGCCAAAGACAGCAAGGTTAAAAACTAATAGGAAAAATTAAGTTGTTTGGTAGATTATGTAATATCAGCTATTCTGGGAACCAACAGTATTTGGTTCAAGTTTGCTTTGTAGTCATGAAACCACACAGAGCTTACACTCCAAATTCCTCATATTATTTGAACCAATAGTTCAAGGGAAAGTGAGAATAATGGCAGGTCAAATTGTGGATTACAACAGATTAAAGCAAGCTTTGGATATAATGCCACTAGCAAAGGCAGGTAAAATGCATGAAATCTGAAACTGAATAAATAACTTTTAAGAGTTACAAAAAAAGCCTTATGTTCACAAGAAACTATTAAGAAATGATCATTGATCTTTATAAATGTGACCTTTAAATGTCTTACTAGTTTTGCCATATCCCTTTCCACACTCCCACTCCCCTCTTACTGTAAGAACCACTATTTCCTCCCCAAGATGCTGAACTCAGATTTTTTTCATTGTCAAAAGAAAAATGGTATTTAAAATGTTATTCCCACTCACAGAAAAAAAAAATGGTTACCCAAGAGTTCAGGTTGCACAAGTGTGTTTCTTTTCAGTGCCAACACTAAAATTAACAGACAATCACCAATTAAGGCAACTTTAACATCCAGATGGATCTCAACAGAGCTCAACAACAAACTCCAACATACAACCAGCTATGGTGCAGCATGGACCCAATTCCTCTCAGGCCCTCTCAAAACTACAACCTGGATTAAGATGTTTCCTAGAGAGACAGGTGTAAAGTCTGTAACGTGTTAGTTGTATGTGAAGAAGTGGAAGACTGGAGTTAAGGTTGAGTGTTTGAAAATCAAAACTAATAAAAATAACTTAAGAAGAAGACAAGGTGGGTGAGGTAATATCTTTTATTGGACCAACTTCTGGTGGTGGAAGGGACAAGCTTTTGAGCTTCGCAGAGCTATTCTTCAGGGCTGGAGAAGGTAAGGTTAGCTAACCAGAGTGTCTAAGCTAAATACAAGGTGGACAGATTGTTAAGCGTTCACACGTGCTGCAGGAGACCATTTAAAATGTAGGGGTCAGTTAAAGGTTAGCAGGCAGTTGGGTGTGTTACAAATTGTTGTAATGAGCCATAAAATCTTTGTCTCTGTTAAATCCATGGTGTGTAGTATCCAGCGGTGTCATGAATGTAAGATCCCCGGCTCATAGTTGGAATGTGATGTGCAGGATTAAGTGGGGCAAGGAGCAGGAGTGCCGGAAGCTCACTAGAAGGGGTAGGTTCCGGGTGGGGCCTGGAGCCACTGCCCCCCCACTCCACCCCTCCCCCTGAGGCCCTGCTGTGCTCCACCCTGAGGCCCCGCCCCAACTCTGCCTCTTCCTCCCAAGGCCCTGCCTGCTGCTTGCTCCTCTCTGCCCTCCT
>NC_048298.1:232449457-232591843 GCF_013100865.1 Trachemys scripta elegans
GGTCTACACTACCCCCCTAATTCGAACTAAGGTACGCAACTTCAGCTACGTGAATAACGTAGCTGAAGTTCGAAGTACCTTAGTTCGAATTAGTTCGAACTTACCTTGGTCCACACGCGGCAGGCAGGCTCCCCCGTCGACTCCGCGGTACTCCTCTCGGCGAGCTGGAGTACCGCAGTCGACGGCGAGCACTTCCGGGTTCGACTTATCGCGTCCAGACTAGACGCGATAAGTCGAACCCAGAAGTTCGATTTCCAGCTGTCGAACTAGCGGGTAAGTGTAGCCAAGGCCTCAGTCAGTGTCTACTCGGCGCGTCTTGGCTTGTCTCTTGTATTCATTAAATGGAGCATCTCTTGTCACTGTCCAGCAATAGTCTGCAAGCATTGATGGGCTCCATTTGCCCTGATAGCGTTTCTCCATTGTTGCAATGTCCTGGTGAAATCGCTCACCGTGCTCGTCGCTCACTGCTCCGCAGTTCGGTGGAAAAAAATCTAGATGAGAGTGCAAAAAATGTATCTTTAGTGACATGTTGCAACCAAGGCTTTTGTATGCCTTGAGGAGGTTTTCCACCAACAACCTGTAGTTGTCTGCCTTGTTATTTCCGAGAAAATTTATTGCCACTAACTGGAAGGCTTTCCATGCCGTCTTTTCCTTGCCACGCAGTGCATGGTCAAATGCATTATCTCAAAGAAGTTCATGAATCTGAGGACCAACAAAGACACCTTCCTTTATCTTAGCTTCACTTAACCTTGGAAATTTTCCACGGAGGTACTTGAAAGCTGCTTGTGTTTTGTCAATGGCCTTCTTCATCAGACCCAGCTTGATGTATAAGGGTGGTAACAAAATCTTCCTTGATTCAACAAGTGGTGGATGCTGAACAATTTTCCTCCCACGCTCCAATGACTGTCGGAGGGGCCAATCTTTCTTGATGTAGTGGGAATCTCTTGCACGACTATCCCATTCGCAGACAAAACAGCAGTACTTTGTGTATCCAGTCTGCAGACCAAGCAAGAGAGCAACAACCTTCAAATCACCACAAAGCTGCCACTGATGTTGGTCATAGTTTATGCACCTCAAAAGTTGGTTTATGTTGTCATAGGTTTCCTTCATATGGACTGCATGACCAACTGGAATTGATGGCAAAACATTGCCATTATGCAGTAAAACAGCTTTAAGACTTGTCTTTGATGAATCAGTGAACAGTCTCCACTCATCTGGATCGTGAACGATGTTGAGGGCTGCCATCACACCATCGATGTTGTTGCAGGCTACAAGATCACTTTCCGTGAAGAAGAATGGGACAAGATCCTTTTGACGGTCACGGAACATGGAAACCCTAACATCACCTGCCAGGAGAGTCCACTGCTGTAGTCTGGAGCCCAACAGCTCTGCCTTACTCTTGGGTAGATTCAAATCCCTGACAAGGTCATTCAGTTCACCTTGTGTTATGAGGTGTGGTTCAGAGGAGGAGGATGGGAGAAAATGTGGGTCCTGTGACATTGATGGTTCAGGACCAGAAGTTTCATCCTTTTCCTCATCTGACTCAAGTGAGAATGATTCTGGTGCATCAGGAACCAGCAATCCTTCTCCGTGGGGTACTGGGCGTATAGCTGATGGAATGTTTGGATAATGCACTGTCCACTTTTTCTTCTTTGACACACCTTTCCCAACTGGAGGCATCATGCAGAAGTAACAATTGCTGGTATGATCTGTTGGCTCTCTCCAAATCATTGGCACTGCAAAAGGCATAGATTTCCTTTTCCTGTTCAACCACTGGCGAAGATTTGTTGCACAAGTGTTGCAGCATATGTCTGGGGCCCACCTCTTGTCCTGATCTCCAGTTTTGCAGCCAAAATAAAGGTGATAGGCTTTCTTAATCATAGTGGTTATACTGCGCTTTTGTGATGCAAAAGTCACTTCACCACAAACATAGCAGAAGTTATCTGCACTGTTCGCACAAGTACGAGGCATCTCTGCTCACTTTGGCTAAACAGAAATGTGTCCCTTTGCAAAATCAAACACTGACAAATAAGAGAGCACGACATTGTATAATTTCTAGAGCTGATATAGGACAATTTGTTCAGCAGAGTGATGGAGGCTTCGTTATGATTGCATCATCAATGACTTCTAGGAATAACATGATGCAATTCATATCATGTATGACGCAATACCAGCTTCAGATTGCATCATTCATTGTTTTGCCTAAAAAGCAAGTACTGTCCAAACCCAGTCATAGATTTATTCATAGATCCAGTCAAAGATGTATTTTAGTCATTTCTGGTTTAAATTGAGATCCCTTCCCTTTATAACTCACTTATCCTCCGCCATTCCCAAGTCAAGGGTTGTATATACTGACCCAATAGCATATCTTGAAAACTAGAGCCAATCAACAATTTTAAGCATCATTTTCGTTCTCAGTGACCCAGAATTAGTAAAGTTTGACTACATTTATTTCAGAAGCATTTTGGCTGTAGAGCAGTGATATATAACAAAAAGATGGTGCCTGTCCCAGAGAGCTTATAAATTAAATACCTTCCCCATCCCCACGCACAGAGCGTAGACTCAGATTTTAAGACCAGAAAGAACCATTATGATCCTTTAGTCTGACCTCCTGCATAACACAAACCATAGGCCTATGATTTCTGTGTGGGCCAGAGCATGTCTGTTAGAAAGTCATCCAGTCTTGTTAAGCCTTCAGAGATGAATCAGTCTGATGGACTTCCCCAGATTCATCAGACAGATGTCCGCCATTAGGATGTACACATGATGCTCATCAAGGGGTGCAGCTGTCTCCATACTGGAAGTGCAAGCTACAGGGAGTGAAATCCTGGTCCCACTGAAGTCAATTGGTGTTTTGGCATTGACTTCAGTGGGGCCAGGATGTCAGCCCGGCTCTCTGATAATTTGCAATTCAACTCTCCTCCTCTCCTAGCCAACATCCCCCTCCCCACAATGGCCCCTTGTAGCTAGCAGAGGCTAGGGCAGAGGCTGGGGAAAGCCAAAATACAGCCTGTCAGAGACTTGGAAATTGGAGAGTGCTGGAGAGCAGAAATAACTGGCTGACCTGAGATGTTCCATCGCTTTTTCCTGGAGATAGTTAGGTTATGAGAAATAAGGGGAATGGCTGTTTTTGTTTTTGTGTGCTATTCCAGAGAGGTTCTGAAAGTGTGTGTAGTATAATATATTGTAGAGTTTGTGGGGACTAGAGGCTAGATGACACTACTGGGCCAGTTTTGGCCCAGTTGCCTCCTGCTTGATATTTGGTACAGCCTGAACCAAAGGGGAATTGGTGAGGGGGAGATATTGCTGTGCTGTTTGTATCTAACCTGAAATACAGGAGGTCTCCCACCCCAGGCCTAAATCTTGTATAGTGTGTCCATCTTGTATGTCAGTCTTGAAAGGGAGTTAAGATGGGAATGGTGTTAAGATGGGTACTACAGTACACATTGCTCTGCTATATTGGATATATTTTGGTTTTGAAATTTCTGGTTGATTATTTTCTTACCTTTTGATCTTGGGGGACGTTGCTGGTTATGTAACTGGATTATGTCAGTCGAGTCTCTGTAGGATTCTGTGGAAATTATGCAATTCCTATGAGCAACTACTACGTTGTGAAGGATAACACTAACTAGACTGGTATTTGGTTTGGAATGTTTCTCAGGATATAGCATTCTACAACTATTCCTAGGTTATACCAAAAAAAAATACTCTCCAGAGAACTTTAGGGAAAGATATTCAAAAGTGGCACAGGATTTTGGGGCATCAATTTTTGGGTGACTGATTTGAGACACCTTAAAGGAGCCTGATTTTCAGAAAGAACCAAGATTCCATTCTCTTAAAATCAGCATGTGTTGGAGGTTGAGCACCTGAGTATGTAGTCACCCCAATTCATAACTCACTTTTGAGTATTTTAGGATGATTAGAGTATATGTTATCCAGCCTTTCTGCCTTATTCTGCCACCAATGCTATTACCTTTTATGGCTTTCAATATAAGGAATTGTATGTGGTTCAGGGTCAAAGTGAGGAAGACAGCAAATACATTGGTCACCTAGTTTTGTGGTGACAGAAATTTCTGTTTTTATGCTGCAGTAGTTCAGATAATCTTCCTCTTTTCTATGGATGTTGCAAACCCCTTACGTTGCCCCAGCAACTTCCACTGAGGATCCTGCATAAATATTTTTCTTGTAGCATCTGTTGCTGGGACACAAATAGAGCAGGGACTTTAACTAATGCTCTGGCCCTGACAAACAAATTACCAAGTTAGGTGCCAACCTTGTCTTCGGTGCAAAGTGATTGGCTTGGCTTTGAGTGGTCAGTTGATCACAGGTAAGGTGAATGGCTTTCCTGTTACCCTTGTACTGCACTAAGTACATGCAGCTACAAAACAGAATAAACAAAGCTATTTTGAATGGACAACAACCTGATCAATGCTATTAAGTCACACAGCTATGATGCAGAATTTTACTCCACAAGTTGGGCCTGGATTTGCAAAAGAGCGGTAGATGGATAATTTACAGTCACCCACACTTCAGTTAGAGAAGAAACCACAAGATTTTAACATTACTAGAAAGAGAAATATAGAAGTCCAGGACTAGAAGGTGAAGCAGCGATATGTTACTAACATTCTGTTGAGGGTGCCTAAAATGTCTGTGAAGCTCCCTGGGTAAACACTCTCCCTACCGCAAACCCCATTGATTCTGTATGCTTCCCTCCAAAAATTCATCAATTCCACATTCATTCCCATATCTCTCAAATCCATCAGTTTCATATTCTTATCCCCCTCAAAATTCTGTACTCATTCATTCTGTATTCTTTCTCTCCTAACCCAGCAATGCTTTGTAACCCAATGGTCAATGTGCGTTATGTGTCCTTTCTGTTCCTGATCTGCAGAGGATGTGCATCTTTTACAGCCCCCAGCCCTCAAGCCTAGAACCTTAGCTCACACCGTAGAAATTCATGGGTTTTTAAGCTCTGGAGATCCTTGTTTCAATCCCTGGAGTTGGCAAGATGGCAGCAGGCAGGTGTCTGTGTGTCCCTAACCTCTGACTGCCAGAACTGGGGACTGTACCACAGGGGATGGATCACTTGATAATTGCCCTGATCTGTTCGTTCCCTCTGAGGCATCTCGCACTGGCCACTGTTGGAAGACAGGCTACTGTAGATGGGCCATTGTCTGTCCCAGTATGGCCGTTCTTACAACTGTGGGGTAGTTGGGCAGGTGTGTAATGGGATGGGTTGAGTGGTCAGTTGGGACATGGATCTCCTTTGGCTCTTTAGGTGAGCAGGTGAACCCCTGATTATTGGCAGATTTCCCTGGGGGGCTGGCATCAGGAAGAGAAGCAAATCTTGCCTAGCTGGGTGATGGGAGGCAAGGAGGAAAACAGGGATCCAAGCTCCCTCTCAGTACTTTGGCTCTTTAAGCTCCAGGCTGGGGCTGTGCAAGTAGGCACCACTGAGAGGAGGCCTGGGTATGCAGTGATTGTAAGACTCGCTTAGTGCAGCAGCAGCTTGACTACATTGTGCATTCCTTGTGCTCCTAGTGAGGCAGGTGCAGGATGGAGGAAGGGTGGTCACACAGGCGCCGTCTTTCTCTGGGCGCTGGGGGTGCTCAACCCCACGCTCCGCCCTCAGCCTGCCCCCATTCCCCAAGCCCCTACCCCTGCCCTGCCTCTTCCCACCCCTGCTCGGCCCCAGGACCCACCCCCACCCCACCCCACCCCTTCCCTCAAGCCCCCGAGGTTCTCCTTTGTGGGAGCAAATCACAAGCGTTGATAGGCCTCCTCCAGTTCATCAGTATGGGGAAGTATGATCTTTCTGTTGTTAGCAGGGCAATCCAGTCACCACGTACAAGCAGGAGAATAAAAATAGTCACTGAAAAAAGGATTAGGACTTAAATTAAAAAAAGAAACACAAAAAAATCCCCAAATAAAACAGCCAACTCTGCCTTTTTGTTCCTGGGTCTTACATAGCACACAGCTTGGTGGGACCCAAGACTCAGGGTCTTTGTTCCTTGGCACCATTTAGGCTAAAGGAGGTGACGTTGAGACACTCCTTTTAGTGATTGTATTGGTTGACTGCAGAACGTCCCCCAAATTCCTTGTGGCTGACCAAACTCAGAATATACCTGTATATAGTAAATGCCACTCTGTTGCCCTATTTCCAACGTAAGCAATTCTGCTGCAAACTCAATTTCTAACCCACCATGTGAATATAGCAAAGGTAGAAGTGTTATTTTCTTTAAAACAAAAGGGTCACTAGACATTTTAATGAACCTACTTTGTGAAGAATCCAAGCTTAATTCTAGAGGCCGAAGTATTTCTAGATGCATAATTGGTGATTTTTGTTAAATAGCTTAACATTCGGGCATTTTCTTTATATCTGAATAAAATGCAGGGAATAATACCATTCTTCCATATTTTCTTCAGTTTTGCTACTAAAACCCCCTGAAGGGTGGAGGAAGAGAAATCCAGGCCAAAGGAAATTTACAGATCAGGGTCTGCCCCTTAATACACATAGATCAGCAACAAATTCATTTCCAGTAATTAATCTACATCAAGGAACTGCTAAGACTCCTTAGTAACAAGTCATTATGCTTTGTCAGGAACAAGTTCCTGGAAATTCAAGCTTATGCTAGTCCTGTCATTTAATAGGAACTTTATCTTTAATATATCCCATCTGTGGCACTTAAATGTTTGCTTTATTTATTTATAGAATTTCTTTAAATAAACAATGTCTGAAAAGCCTTGATTAACTAATTCATGGTGAGAGGGTCAGATATAAATAGCATAAACAGCCCAAGAGGTACTTGAATTAATAATTCTTAGTAAGAAGAGAACAGGAAACTGAGGGAGAACTTCATGGTAGGATACAAGAACAATCTCCAAGGCACTCTGCGAGGAGGCTTTGGTGTCACTGGAGGATTGGGCTCACAGAAAGAAGTCCAAACTGTTGCACATAGAAAAAAGCCTTTCAGATTTGATGGTCTCTGATTTAATTTTTTTAGAGGTTTCAGTCAGCAGCCTCCTTTCTGTGGTCTTGGTCTCCTACCTTCAGTTTGCCAGGGAGGTGAGTACTTGTGTGCTTATTCAGTGGCTTGTTCAGACTCTCTCCTGTGGATGTGCATTGTGCAGGTTCCATGTGTGGTCTCTCTGCTCTAGGAATTCAGTCTCACCTCCACCTCTTTTTCATGGGGACCCATTCAATCCAAATCTGGCATCAGCCAACATAATAGAACACCTTATGGGGGGATGGAAGGACAGATACTCCATCCTCGTCCTAACTCTCACCTCCCTCCACTCCTCCTTGCTGTCTAACCTGTTGGGATGGCAGCGACAGGCTGGCCCAGTTTCTTCTGGACAGAGTAGCTGCTCTCATTTTCATTTTGACTGTCCTGCATCCACCAGCTGTGGGCCTGTGGCTTTACAGCAGACCTATGGCCTTGCAGCCTCCCCTCTGGAGGCAGCCCTGGAGCAGCAAGACAAGGCTTTTGTGAACAAGGAACCAGCCAGAGTTTTGTTGCTGATTTTTTTATTTCCTTTCTGCAATGTTTATTGTGTTCGAGATGACAGACCCTATCCCTAAGGAACTATCCCCAAGCAGGAGTTTGCAGGTTCACATTTGTTTGTCAGTTATATGCCGCTAATGTTAAACATGTGTAAGCAGAGTCAGGATGAGCTCTACCCTGACATCTGGTGGTGAATTATGGCGAGTGTGGAAAAGAACTCCAGGGGCTGATCTTGTTTGCATAGGCACACCCACCCGCCTGGCATGAGACAACAGCAACTGAAAGTGGTTACTTTGGATGGGGTGGGATCCCCAGTTTCTGTTATTGGGGCAGGAGGAATAAAGTGGTGTTACTCTGATTATGTGAATCAAGGACAATGAAACTGTTTTATGACAGAGGGTCTCACCATTACCTAAGTAGCACTCGCTACACAAGGAACATGGGTTCCAAAACCCACTGAACTGAGAGTGGATGGGGACAGATATTTGTACCTGATGGTATGGGCCCCCTTTGATAGCCTGAAACACCAATTGCACCATCTCCTTTCTCCACTGTTGAATAGCAGAACTAATTTTGATTCTATTGAGAGTCTATTTACAGACTCTGCTATTCAGAATTCACTTTGGACCAATGGTGCACCAGCACCGGGGCTCTCCTACTACAAGCTGAAAGAGCTAAAGTTACTAAGAGCTGAGATCACTGAGTGCTGTGTTAACCAGTGGGGGAGCCTGAAGCTATATTGCTAAGCGGTTGGCAGAGCGGAGCAGTTTGCGGTCCACGGAATGGTGAGTGGAGCAGTTTGCGGGACGGATGGTGGAGCGGCGCAGTTTGTGGAACGGTTGGAGCGGCCCACGGAACGGCGAGCGGAGCTGAGCAGTTTGCGGGGTGGCTGGAGGAGCAGAGTGGAGTGGAGTGGCTGGTAGAGTGGAGCCATTCGTGGGGTGGCAGGAGCGGCTCACGGGGCAGCTGGTGGAGTGGAGCAGCTCGTGGTGAAGGCTGCAGCGGAACCCCACGGAGAGGCAGGCAGTCGGCCTCGGATCACGTAAGGTGCCACTTAACACCCTGTGTGTCCCCTTTTCTCCCCCCCTTTCCACCCAGGCTGGGGGGGGGGGGGGTAAAACCCTGCAGATAAACTTTTGAACTCTGGGGCTACACTGACCAGGGGCAGAGACTTTTGGGTTGTTGGACTTTTGGGACTTTGGGTTGTTGGACTTTTGGGATTCTTGGGTTGCTGGTCTCAAGAAACTTTTGGGGTGTTGGACTTCGAGGACTCTTGGTGATTTTTGGGTTGCTGGATTCAAGAACCAAAGGGAAAGGACACAGCCCAATTTGCTGGGGTGGGTCTTTTGCTCCTGGTTTGTGTTATGAATCCTGTTTGTGGTGTTTTTCCAATTTAATGCTGATGTCGTTTACCTCATGTTATTAAACATTTTCTGCTATACTCAGACTCCGTGCTTGCAAGAGGGGAAGTATTGCCTCTTAGAGGCGCCCAGGGGGTGGTATGTAATTGTCCCAGGTCACTGGGTGGGGGTTCGAGCCGGTTTTGCATTGCGTTATTGAAACGGAACCCCTAGATACAGAACCCGGCCCTTGTTGCTGCCAACTCAGATGGGTGTACACATGTAACTACAGGGTTGTTCTCAAGGCAGGCTCTAGGTTTTTTGCTGCCCCAAGCAAAAAATTTTTTGGCTCCCCCCCAGCCCACCAGTGCCCCCCCACACCTCCTGCCTCCCCAGCAGTGGGTTCTCTCTTCCCCCACCCACCCACACCCCCTGCCGCCCCAGCACTGGGCTCCCCATCCCCAAATGTGGGATCCGCTACCAGCACATGGCAGCCGAGCCCTGGCCCAGCCGCGACTGTCCCCATGTGGGTGGAGCTGCTGGGCGGCACGGAGCGGGAGTACTTCCAGGTGGCGGTGTGGCTGCAGGGCTGCGTCGAGAACACGGCCCCCTCCCTGGGATTTGCGGCGTTGCTGGTGGCCGAGGTGGATCAGTTCATGCTCACTGCCCTCACCCCTGACGTGCTGGCAGCCCAGGACCTGGAGAGCCCCCGGACCTGCTGCTCTTCAGCCTCACTGCGCCCTGGCCCAGCCCCAGTGGGTGGGAAGGCGAGGATCTCCGGCTGTGGTGCTACCTGCTCAACACCGACAAGCCCAGCCGGCCACTCACCTCCTCACACACTCCAGGAGCCCCTTGCTGCCGCAGCCCGGGCTCAGCTCCAGGGGACCCCGCTTCCTTCCCTCCCCGCTCCTCACACACTCTGGGAGCCCCTCTTGCCACCGCAGCCCGGGTCCTGGAGCCGAGCCCAGGCTGCGGTGGTGAGAGGGGCTCCAGGAGTGTGTGAGGAGCCGGGGAGGGAGGGAAGCGGGGCCCGGGATGCAGGGGGGAGGAGGAGTCCTGCTGCCGCTCCGAGTCTCCCCAGGGCGGCGTGGCGTTTCCCCCCTGAGTGGGCTGTGCAGGGTGCTGCCGGGCTGTGCAGGGGGCGCGGATCCTGGCTCGCGCGCTGACAGGGCCAGTGGCTTTTTGCCGCCCCAAGCGAAAAAAAAAAGGTGGGGGGGGCGGGGCGGCGGAGTGCTGCTCCTTAGAAAGTGCCACCCCAAGCACATGCTTGGAGGGCTGGTGCCTAGAGCTGGCCGTGGTTGTTCTATAAAAGATGTCAGGGAGCTGGCTGAGCTAACCTTGTAGTCTGTCACTAGTAAGCCCGCTGCAGCTCTAGAGTGCAGTAGTTTAGAAATAATAAAAGCTAATTGTTGTTCAATTGTTATAAGACAGCTAATTTACTATGTGTATGCATTGACCCAGCTGGTGAGGCCGTGCACTCAACTTGATGGCATTTCTCTGTCTGTGTGTCTAATGCAATTTTAAATGTCACCTCTGATCAATTCCAAAATGTCAGGGAATGTTCTAGGCATCAATGGGCAGAACTCTATTACTTTCGGGGGGAAACTGGAAAACCTAAAGCGGGGAAAATGGGGAACATATGGAGGCCTTGTCATCTGTTTAGCCAAGCCATGGCTGCAAGCTCTTCTGCAATAGTCTACTACTCAAACACCTTCCAGCATAACAGCAGTCCCATCTCTTCACTGCTCGTCCGCTCAGTAGAATTTAACATGTTGACACCCTGAATGATTTATCGCCCTGACAAACAATAATGGTGTGTTTGGAGAAATGGGGTGTGGAGAATATGGGGGAAGGGCAAACGGGGATGAAGGGGTACACATATAGCCCCTGGCAAAAGGAGAGAGATTGGGGGACCCTGGTATGGGGAGAAGGGAGAAATGGGAGGAAAGAAGGGAATGGGGAACACATAGAGCCCATGCCATGGGGAGAAGAAGGGAATGGAGAGCATGGAGGGAAGTGGGAATGGGGTGCACACTGGCATGAGGAGGACCATGGGGAATCCTAGTATAAGGGAAAAGGGATGTGGGAGGGGGGCACAAAGAGACTCTGGCATGGAGAGAAAAGGGGAATGGGAGATACAGAGCTGCAGGCAGGAGGGAGGAAATGGGAGAGTTGCAGAGAGTCCCTGTAATAGAGGAGTTGGGAGGGGGCACACAAGGAGGTTGGGGGGTGGAAAGGAAGGAGGCCCTGCTGTGTGCAAGGAGCCTAGTCCTTACAAGCTCCGACGTGTGCGATTCCCCCAGGTTATTTTGACTTGTATCTAAAAAACAATCACCAGTCCTAGTCTCTAGGCATACGTGAAAAATACAATCCCATAATAAACCAATCCAACTGTTTATTTTCCCTCCAAACTAAAAAATAGCTAGCTAATGAGGAAAATAAGCCTAAGCAATACCCAACTTCATCCACAAATGCAAACCTTTAGCACATACCTCTCCATAAGGCCCAAGTTAATAGACCGTGAACTAGGCCTTGTAGGTCAACAAGTTCAGGCTACTGCAGTTCAAGGTGGATAATATGTTCCAGCACTGAGGCCCCCATCACCGTGGTAGTATGGCAAGACAGGTTCTAAGTAATTTAATGTTGTATAGGCCACCAATGCCCTAAACTACCGAGAAATCAACAGGCAGTGCAGATAATGAAGCACAGATGTCACGTTCTCCCAGCAAGATGACCTGCTTGATAAGTAAGCCATGAGCTTCAGTTTCTGATCATTGATGTAACTGATACATCTGCCCAGTGCTGAGGTGCATCAGCACTTGTAAAGTCCCTAGTAACATGTCAGCGACAGTGATAGCCAATGGAAGCTAGTCTAAAAGACCTCTAGTCTCTGTCTGTGTACAGTTGTGCTTCGCAATAGTCCCCAGACAGTAGTCCCTTCTCTTGGGCCTAACACCTGGTCAGAGCACGCTGACCACTTCTCAGACTAATTCCCAGTGTGTAGGGCAGTTTGCAATAGCCTTCTTCAGGCTCCAGGCCTTTAGGAGCCTGAGCTAGCTGCTCACTGTTTGCTCTGACTTGTGACTGCAGGACCCCTGCCCAGTCCCTGTTGCTTCCAACAAGTTCTGCACAGTTCTGAATTTGGCTGTGAGTGTCAGCCATTGCAGCCATGCTACACTTGTGGCTGTCTCCTGCTGCAGTCTGTGCCCCTGCTTGGCCTCCTGCTTGCCATGTAGCTCCTCAAAGCAGCTTCCCATGCAGTCAGCTTCTCTGCTTTGCTGCCAGCTCACCGTGCAGCCCTTGCCTTCTCCCACGGCAAGGTCACTTCCAGGGTCAGGGTTTTTGCAATCATTTCTGCACCATGCCCTATTGGCTCCAGGTGGGGGGATGTGCCTATATGTCTGCTCTGGAGGGTCATAGATCAGCAGAGAAGGCATTGACGAGGGAATAGTAGTTACCTGCTTAGCAAATTCATCACAACTGGTGTAGGCCCATGCAGAGTGCATTGCAGTAGCCTAGCTTTGCGGTGACAAAGCATGGATGAGAGTAGAAAGAAATGGCTGTACTCTCTTAGCCAGAGGGAGATGGACAGAAATGTTCCTGGTCATTGCTGGGGTAGGAACATTTACTAGCAGCTGGCGATCCAACAATATTCCCCAGCTGTGGACTCTTGTAGGAAAAAGGGAGGCACACATGCTGTAAGATGGACTATATGGGCCAAAGGTATTAATGTAACCTAGTCACTGTTCAACATTAAACAGTTTTATACAAGTTTTGGGGTTTGGCATACACAGACTGCAGACTGCTTAATGCCATGGCAAACACACCATTAAACGTCCTTTTAAATCTTCTATTAAAGATACAGAAAAGAAGGAAAAATAGTTACAACATTTTAAATGTAAAATATTAAATAAGCCTTTCATTTTAACAACATCCCTCGTTCCCTTTCCCTTTTGGGGGGTGTTATAGAAGGACACGCCCCATTTGACCATCTCAAAGATAGCATGGTAAAGATAAGTGAGTAAAGATTGGCTGGAGCAGTCACTGGTACTGTTAAAGTCTGATCCTGTTTCCTAGAAGACAAAACGAGACAGACACACACAAAGGGGGAGAGAAATGAACAGCAAAGACAGAAATGTAGCTTTTGTCTCTGGTGTTGACTCTGAGGCTATGTCTACACTACCGTGGTAAGCTACGCAACTCCAGGTACATGAATAACGTAGCTGGATTCAATGTACCTTAGGTCGAGTTACCGTGGGGTCTACACCACGGGGGGTCGACGGGAGAAACTCTCCCATCAACTTACCTTACTCTTCTTGTCGTGGGTTGAGTACAGTGATCGACTGGAGAGCAATCTGCTGTCAATTTGGCGGGTCTTCACTAGACCTGCTAAATCGACCACCGGTGGATCAATCTCAGAGCGTTGATCCTGGCTGTAGTGTAGACCTGCCCTGAGTTGCAGTCTCACTGCTGGAGAAACACGGGCATAGCACATGGTCTTATCAGCCACTGTGAGATCTGGTACAGTTGTACCAGCATCAGGCTGTTAAGGGCTTTGCTTTTAGTTGCCTGTTTCTGGTCACTGGCTTGCAGCAGTGTTGAAAAATATGTATTCTTGGCCTGCTAAGCCAGACTCTTATTAGATAGAAGGGAAAAAGGAGAGAGACAGGAAAGAGAAGAAATAAGGTGGGGCAAGAAAAGGACACATGGGAGGAGTAGTGGGACAGTCTTACATTCCACGCGGTGTTCGGGATTCGGCCAGTAGAGGTGGTGGAGTCATCTGGCATGATGTTGAAGCTTGTTCTAGTAGCCAATGTTCTTCCCCAAAGGAATAGCCCATCCTGTCTTTATTTTGCCCACCAATTAGGCTAACTTTCTCACTCACCAATTTTGGGTCATTGATTTCTGGTTCCACACTTTTCTTGTTTACCAAGCATGAGCTCTACACAGTCCTTGAGTTACTTCAGTACGCCTTTTTGGTTGGACTAATTCAGTCTTTCTGTCTCCCTTTCATACCTTTTCCCATCAACATTTGTTTTTATAGGTTCTTGTGACATCTTATGAACTTTCATGTATGTTTTACGGTAGGACCAATTTGTAGGCCCAATTATCACAACACGCCTGCCTCCAGCCTACTAGCATCACCTTTGTTTTATCTGCATTGAGCCTCAACTCACTAGTTCCCAAGAGTCTCAGACCCTGGGTAGAGCATTCAACAACAGTGACTGGATGGGATGAAATAGAGATACAGAGATGAAGGTGATCGGAACACAGAAAGCATCACAGCCACACTTCCTCACTAACTCTCTCAGAGGCTTCTCTCATGTACACACATTGATCAGAAAAGCAAACAAAATGGAAGCTTATGGAGCTCCACATGTGGCTGCCTTCTGGGCTAATGAACAACTGTCCAAGGCTATCCTTTTAGTGTGTTCAGAAAGAAAGGAATGAAACCACACATATGCAGGCCAATTCCCTCTTGTCACAGTGCTTAAGTGACACAATAATACTTCATAATCAATGGTACTGAAGGCAGCTGACAGATCTAACATCAGCATAAAGCTCTATGAGATTTTTTTCCATGTTTCTGCACAGTTTTAATAAAACTGTATTTTGGATTGTCTTGTTGCTTATGGAGTCAGGCTGTATGTAGAAGAGAATGGGTAGAGCTGAACCCAGCTATATACCACCTAGAATGCTCTCAGGCCTTTATGGAATTAGTTCAGAGGCTGCCTGGCAGAGCAGGGACCAACCAAGTCCTGTGTTGGCTGTGCTTGGGCCTGCATGGAATGGTTTCATGATGGGAGGGAGGCAGGTGGAGATGAGTCCAGCAGACCACTGTTTTGGCTGCTCTTGGGGCTGCCTGTAGTCAATCAGTGAGTGGCTTGACAAGTGACAGAAACAGTGATCTGAGCTTTTAAAGCCATCACTGAAGGGTTGGGCTGAAGCGTTGTGGGATTGGATTAGAAGGATTAATTGTTCAGTTGTAGCTGTTACCTCAGCACTTACTGTCTGTAGTGGCAGTGCAATGACGCAGAGAGCCAGGGTGGACGGTGTGATGGTTAGCCTTGTTCAGAGCCAGAGCAACAATGCCAGCAGTGGTGGTAAGAGGTGTAATAATGGCAGTGTACATATGGTGTGTTACTTCCGCAGTGGTTGCAATGTCATAACTTTCTGGTGTATACACGTCCTGTGTTGTTGGATTGTTTGTTTGGTAGTGAGAAAGAAAGTACAGCATAATTCCTGAATAAGTTCTTTAGAGGGCAGTCCAGTAGGAAAGTATCTTTTCCCTCAGGGTTTGTAAGATCTCGTACCCAAGATGCACCTTCAACTTTGCCCCTCTCTGAGAGGGAGATAGTCCTGGGGCCTTGGTCTGACAGCCCTGGGTGTGGTTCTGGTACTTTGGAAGCAGCTCAACACTCATGCAGAGGCTCTCAGCATTGTCTCATTGCTGTTTCACTGCTTTGGTGGCCTGCATCTTCTCCTTGGCAGTTTCTGCTCTTGTGGGTAACATAGTATAACACCATCCCACTTCCATTCTCCAGCTGCTCCCACAAACCTTGTTCCCTGCTCTCTCTCAGTTATTGTTGGTCCAGCTCCTCTGGCTACCTTCTAGACTGCTCTTTCCTGCAGCAGAAACTGCTGCTCAGGGGCTCCCTTCGGCATCTTGTAGCCCAACCATATGGCTACACAGCTGCTCTCCTTTCTCATCTTTGCTGTAGGCTACCTCATGGCTGCTTCCCTCACTAAAAAAGCTGCTCCCGCTACTCCAGCTCTTTCTCTGGTCATTTCTTTGGCCTTGCTGCCTGGCCAGCCATTCTCAAGTTCCTCTTCTGCGCTCCCTCCACCCTCTTTCAGTTCACATTTTTGGTCCCCAGTGTTCTTTATATGTCACTTCTTTTTGGTTGTTAATCAAAGTGAATCATACAATTCTTTTTATTGTCCAAGTGCAGCTCTGTCCTTTTCTGCCAGATGTTTGTGGGAAAGCGTGCACTGGAATTAGCCAGCAGGCTTATTACATTGTAATCCAAAGGCTTTAAAAAGTTGATTTAAGTGTTGCACATAGTTGCATATTAATAATCAATGCAGTGTTGTTTAAGAAGTATATTTATTTCTACTTAGCAGCGACCACATCTGATAGGCACTGGTTACCAAAGCAATTTCTGTGTCTATCACCTGATAAGCCCTATGCAGTGGGAGGTGCCTTGAAATGAGGTTACATATCTTGTTCCTACAGGCATGAATTGCAGAAGCAAGTTTATAAAGGTTCTACTAATCTCTGGCATGTGCTGTAATAGAGGAATCAATGCAGAGGACAAGACACACAGACTCAGCTGATTCTCTCCATTCTGAATTGTCCAATTGGTAGGTTCAATTTCTATATTATAATTTAAATGTAATTCAGTGTGTGATGGAGAACCAAAATAAAGATCACACAAAAAATAATTCATGTAGGAAACTGAACATTCTGTGGGATCCATTCCTTTGGCATGAATAATTGTATAATCTCATTTACATGATTCTTTATTTCTGATGTAAACAATGTTGAGTGAAAGAAAAGGGAGGGACTCCAAGTTTGTGTGGAGTACAGGTAACTTTGGAATTCAAATGAATGACCTCCCTTGAAATGAGGTACAGTTTGAAACTAACATTTGTCTCTCAGTTTCCTAAGCTGAACGTTTATTTACAATTCAAAGATATGATAGATGCTTCTTGTGTGCAACTGGTTTTTGCAGCACTGCATTTTCCACATTGATGTACCTGCTTGTTTCAAAACACTGCATTACTACAATATGTACGGCATTTGTGCCAACACTGTTATATTTTAATGTTGGGCTTGCTGAACTATACGATTACAGTTTTGACTAATGTGGAAGGTACTGATTCCCTTGAGAGCTATTCCTAGCTCTAAATCCAACGCTATGCTCATTATTTTAAAGCATCATTTTCTGTCAGAGTGAAAGCTTTGTGTATTGATAAAGTTGTGAAAATAACATCGGAAAGATGAATGGGTGCTCATTATGAAGGCTTCTAAGATTTCTTCACATTATGGGTATCTTCTGGTATTTTATTAAAAGAGTCAAAACATTGTGAATGAGTAAATTCCTATAATATTAATTGTCAGTTTTTGCTAGTATGAAGTGTATGCATTTTATGTTTAGTCGTATTTGTAAACAATATTATAAGTAATATCCGTATGTATTGCCAATATGCAAGTCTGGAAAACAGCTGACAATTGTGTTTGTTAACACAGCTGTATTTGGGGAGGCAAAACTATAAAAGAGTAGTTGTCTACCAAAGTAACACAACAACTAGATCCTGAGCACTCTCACTGTCTTTGAAATCAAAGGCAGCTGAGGCCACTTGGCATCTTACAGGGTCTGACACTTAACATGTCTTTTCAGAGAACTATGCTACATTGGAGGCATTCCTGTATGTTCAGACATTGGATATACAAAGTCTCCTTCACATGGTAAAGGTTTGGAGAACTGAGCCCACAAAGGTATATCTCTTCCCTCAGACCATGGAAATTATTATCAGGGTCAAAGGAAAGTTGCAGCAAAGCTGTTAAAGAATTACAGGAAAAGCTATTTTATCTAGAAAAGTGATGTTTTTGGAAGGATATTATGGAAATAAATCTATTGCGCAAGTGGTGTTCCAGGGAACTGTTAGGTAGTTTTTACTTTAAACATATTGTACGTTCCAAATATATCTGCAAAAGTGTGTGTGGTGAAAATCATATTCCCCTGTAAATATACAATACTGCCACATAGCCTGAATCCTACATCACACTATTTTAAGAGATTCCACAAATGTTTGAGGGTCCAAAGTCAGGCTGCCTCTGTCCCTCAGCCAAGATATAGGAGTTATTTGCCCATTCTTGCCGTTCTGGAACCATGGGCCTGACTCTTTGCACCTTACACCTTGTGCAAACACTTGTGCCCAGTGGATGTAATATGCTGCTAAATGAAAATGGTGGCATTTTACATCTGCTTTGTTCTTACACTTTGCATGAGCGTAAATGATAGCACAAGGTATAAGGTATTGGAGAACCGAGTCCATATTGCCAGGTCCATCGTGTGTCTAGACAGTGCTAATCTGATCCAGCTTTTATTGAGGTCATTTGTAGATTTGCCATTGACTTCAATGGAAAATGGAAGCAGAATCAAGATTTTGTTTTTAATTTCTGAAAAAAGTGTGTTTGAAAAACATACTTCTCTAATTATAACTCAACGTGTGCTGTATGTGAATCAGGAGCCCACTGAAAACTGATGCCAAGGCACATACAATGAGTTTTAAGAATGCAGTGATACGGCACAGTGAAAAGCAACACAGTGGCTAAAATTATTTGGGGAGAATTTGCCCTTGCAATGCGACTATTTTTGCACCCACTCTGCTGGTGCAAATTGATCACAAACCTAAAAGCCCCTCCAGGAAATACCCTTGGAACAAGGAGCCTCCTTTGCAATCTAGTTTTCACATCTGGTTCCATGGGACCCCTGACGTAGGTGGTTTGCCAGTTCCAAGTTCTGGCCAGTGCACAAATTAGGGCAACTGCTAGTTGTGCATTCTCTCCCCTCTCAGTCCTGTTGACTCTAGCTTGGTTATCTTTTCTTTGGAAAATGCTGGTATTCAAGTAGTGTGAAGTAGGCTTTGAAGTTAAACTCTTAATGTGAACAAGGAAGTGCATCAAGCCTATGGACTTGTCTGCACTACAGAGTCTTTGCCAGTACAGTAATGTCAGCAACACACCCTAGTGTAGATGCAGTATATGCTGGCAAAAGAAGATCTTTCGCTGTCAAAGCTTTACCACCTGCCCAAATGACATTAGCTATGCCTACAAAGCACTATTCTATCAGTAGAACTGCATCTCCACCGGGAGTTTTGCTGGTATAGCTATATTGGCTGGGGTGAGTGTTTTTTTTTTCCACACTCCTACCCAACATAGTTATGGAAGCAAAACTTTGAAGTGTAGACCAGGTCCTAGTTAATCCTTTTCTGTTACAGTATTATGCAGTATTTTTGCAAGGCAAATCTTCCTTAATTTATATAAGGAAGAATGTATGTTAAGGGATATAAACTTCATTCTCTAAAGATGAAAGCTTAGATCTTTTAGTAAATGGCCAATGCTACCTCTCAAAAATTAAGAGAGTTGTGAGTGCTTATGATTTTCCATTAATCTTCAAACCCTACCCTCTACCTGCTGCCATATCACCCTCTTGTCACTCGCACACACGCACATCACCCTCTTGTGTGTGTGTGTATGTGTGTGTGTCTCTCTCCCCCCCTCCGAAATTGGAAAGAGAGTTTGAGTTTGGACAATTTCTTAATCTAGGTAATATGTACAGTTCTTAGAAAGCAGATTGCTACCTTTATTTTTGTCATCTTGTTTAGGTTTACACTTGCTTAACAAAATGTCTTTAAAATAAGTAGTAAAACAATTGTCATTTTCATTGGGATAAATGTGTTATGGACACAGCACCAGCAGTTTCACAAAAACTCACTTGGAAGAAAACATTTCCGGATTTGGAGGAGAAGGAAAGTTGTTCTGAACTGCTTCATGCCTATGTAATTTCCAATATTCTTGATAGCCTTCCATTTCATTACTAGATCAGAGGGTGTTTTTTCACCTATCTGACTCTTAGTCTCAAATGATGAACAAATAGGTCCAGATTTTAAAAACGATTTAGGTGCTACTGTGCTCAATGTCACAAAACCTAACTCATTTGAAAAAGGGATTTAGGCACTCAGTAGTCTGACATACCCCTTTGAAAGTGAAATTTAGGTCCCTAAATCAGTTAGGCATTGCAACAATGAGTGCAGCAATGCCTAACTAGCTTTAAAAATCTGGGCTATAATGACTAATGGGTATAATATTTGTATCTCTTCTTTCCCTGGAGAATATGGGGCTATGTTTCCCTATTTAGGAAGAACCCACAAATGGCAACAGTTTTAAATTATTACCAAACTGGACCTCAGTTGTGGAATGAAGTCAATGGCACTACTTACATGCATAAGTGTTTTCAGGATCAGGGCCCCCAGTTGGATTCAGACTTGAGGTAAGCTGGAGGTGGAAAGCTCTACATTCCCTTACCAGTCCCCCGAATTATCCAGCTGTCAACCTGAGACCTTTAAAAACAAGATTTCAAACAAACAAACAAACAAACAAAATGAGGAACAAAGAGAAGTGTTTTGATATTTACTGTGTAGAAAAAGCAGATTTTGAAAAATCTATGAAATTTGCCTAAAATTGCCTGAGAAGAGATTGCTTTCCTCTTTTGAATCTAATTAAAATTGGCTGAAAATGTTCAGCTAATGATCTAAATCAGTGGTTTTCAACCTGTGGTCCGCTGACTACTGGGGGTCCACAGACTATGTCTAAAATTTCCAAAGGGGTCCACACCTCTATTTGAAGTGTTTTAGGGGTCCACAAATGAAAAAAGTTGAAAACCACTAATTTAAATGGTCTCTAAAAATTGCCCACAAATTATTTGTTTTTATTACAGAGTGATGGCAGTGACGCTGTAAAGTTAAGACTGAGATGATGCTTTAGTTCTAAAAACTTATATTTTCTGTCACTTCTGAATCTCCCTAAAAAGTATCGTATAAATGGAAACTCTAATATTTGCTCTCATTTCAGAATTGATTTTCGTTATCACATTTAAAAAGTCTGAGAAAAATCCCCTGGCTGCTATTGAGCTTACTAAATTTGGAACAAGGGGGGAAAGAAATCTAGCAAGAGAGCTAAATATAAAACTGGTGCTTTTCGATGTGCTCTGAAAAATCAAAACCAGCTTTGATTTACACTTCAGGCTTGGCATGAGCATAGCACTAGATGAAGAAAAAAATGCAGTAGCTGAGTTTGAAGATATTTGACGCAGTCAAGGCTGATTCCTCACTCTGGCACTGCAAGTGCAGAAGGTGGGGGGCTCGCAAGGACTCTAAAAATGAATACTTGCCACTCCAGGCTTGTATTAAACTCCCAAGGTTACAGCTTTTCTCTGACCTTGGATGGGTAGATGCTGCCACCACCTAAGTGCAGAACCCCTTTCAGAGACCAGGAAGGCTCACCTGGGAATTCCTTCCTGTGGGGTGCCCTCAAGCCCTTCCCCCCCCCTGCTTCCAGGGAAGAGCTGAGAAAGGAAAAAAAAATCAGCTGTTGCCACCAGCTAATTAAACAACATGTGCACAAACCTCTTAAGACACAAAAATCCAATTCTGTTCTTACAAAAGGTAAATTTTATTAATAAAAAAAGAAAGAAAATACATCTGGGAACTCAGGCTATTGCTAGGTTTTAAAAAAGCATCTACGAGGATTAAGCACCAAGAATAGTTTTCTTGAGGTCTAGCTTAAAGGTTATGAGCAAAACAAAAAGTACCTGGGGTTAGCACAGAGGCATCCACTAGCCATAGACATTTCCTGATCTACTTACTTATCTGGGTTTTTAAATGAGTAGTTTCTAGGTATGATACTGATGATTTTTTCATACCTGGCCCAAGCTCTTACAGCATCGCTCTGTCCTGTCCGCCTCTCTCCGGAGAACAGCAACAGACAGACAAAATTTTATTTTGAAATGAAGTTTTTAAATTTTCCCAAACAGACTTGTTTTTTTTTTTTTTTTTTTTTTTTGGCATATTCGTTTCGTAGGAAATTTCAAAAATGTTTTGAAATGTCAAATTTTCTTACAAAACAGAAATGCTGAATTTTGACCAGCTCTAATGGTACGGTAAGCTGTTATGGCTGCTTAGTTTAGTTGGATTGTACTTATTCTCTCTTCTGAGCTGTTGTCTGGATTCTTCTTCCTAGCATATGCATAATGTGCCTCTGGTAGCATGTTGCCTCTGGTGGCATACTGATTCATCACCGAATTTGGTCCACTGGTTGGCTCATCAGCTTCCAGGCACCGAGCCAGGCACTGACGGGGAGTGCGACGTAAATGCTGATCCATGCCCTCCTTGTCTGTATTGAGCTAGGATAAGGCTATATTTGCAAATCTCCACAAATGTATACCAATTACACCATTTCCCTCCTAATAAAGTATTTTGTTGGGGAAGTGCTGAGCCATGCTGCTCATTTTGAATTCTAGCAGGCATTGTGAAGTCTCTGGAACTTTCTGGTACTGTATGTAATGGGAGTATGTCTGCTGCTACACCCATTAAGAGGGTACAGTGTGCACTCCCTTCCTTGCACATCTGTTTGGGCCATGTCTTCACCTCCTCTTTGGATTCCTTAATGCCTAATCCTGCACAGTTCTTGTGCTTAGGTGATTGCAAGGGCTGGGGCTGAGGCTGACACCACCCTGCATGAGGAGCACAAGAATTGGAGGGTCCTTGTGCCGTACTCGCTGTTATGCATCAGCGCATGGGGTTGGGTGCAATCTTGGCCTTCATAAGAATACAGAGATATTTTTCATGCTTGGATAAGCCAAGAACTGTTAAACAGCTTTTGCTCAACATTTTGGAACAAATTCACCTTTTAGCAGAGACCAATCTTGGGAAATATCACAAAAAAGAGTAATTTTTTCATAAACATAAGAACGGCCATACTGGGTCAGACCAAAGGTCCATCTAGCCCAGTATCCTGTCTTCTGACAGTGGCCAATGCCAGGTGCTTCAGAGGGAATGAACAGAACAGGTAATCATCAAGTGATCCATTCCCTGTCGTTCACTCCCAGCTTCTGGCAAACAGAGGCTAGGAACGCTGCTGTGAGCAACTAACACTGTAATGGCAGTGCCAACATAATCTAACTCTCATATTAGCTTATGAGGCAAATGCTATAAATCAAGCTGCAGAACTAGCATACTATACAGTCAGCAGCCTGTATGACTCAGTTTATCATCCCCCTGTACTGTTATCTCTTAATTGATGTGTATCTTTATCTGTACTCCAGCGATAGTACTGTGGATGCAGGAAGAGAGCACTCTGCAAAATCCCACTCTTTCTTTTTATTTCTTGATTTAGAATCGTGATGGGCCTTTTGCAGTTGATCCTGCTATCTACTTTCCTCTCAGTTTCCGTGACATCAGAATCATGTAAGTCTCATGCTACAAATATGTGACTGTCTGTTCTACAGAAATAGCTTGAATGTCACCAAGTAATGGACACTTTACTTAAAACTAGCTGCTTTAGCTTAAGCCACCAAACACAGTTTATAATTAGTCCCAGATAGTATTGCCTAAGGTTATTGAAATACATCAACCACTGCCCGTCTCTGAGATATTAAACTAAGGGTATGTCTTCACTAGCAGCGCTTTAACGTGGCTGTGTAGTTGTGGCACCAGTGCTCAGAGAGAGCTCTCCCAGAGCTATAAAATACCCACCCTCACGAGGAGAGTAGCTACCAGTGCTGGGAGCGTGGCTTCCAGTGCTGGGGCACTGTCTACACTGCCACTTTACAGCGCTGAAACTTGCAGCGCTCAGAGTGGTTTTTTTTTTTCACAGCCCTGAGCGAGAAAGATGCAACGCTGTAAAGTGCCAGGCCTAAGCTTCCTTCATCTGCTTGTGGTAGCTATGCAGGTGGAAGATAAAGGTGCTTTATGAATGGATAACTGGTATTCTGGGCCCCAGTTCAACAAAATCACCTAAGCACATGGTTAAGTTTCACTGAAGTCAAGCATATGCTTAAGTGCTTTGCTGAACTGGAATTCCATTTTGTGAAAAATGTTCAAGTTTCACAAGTGGCTTCATTCCACATTGGAACAAAACTGAGACGTCTCAAAAATTATTTGTGAAAAACAGAGCTCCTCTTAGAGATGTTCCAGTTTGTGTAAATAATTAAATATTCCTTGGGCCAAAGAGTGAGAGTGTGAATGTAGAACTTGGTGGTTAGGGCACTCACCTGGGATGTGGGAAACCCAGGTTAAGTTCCTGCTCTGAATCAGGCAGAGCAGGGATTTTAACCTGAAACCAATATATTGCCACGAAAATTTTCAATTTCACTGAATTTTCTGGTGAACCATTCCTGACCATACTTTTGACTATTTGATTCTGATATAATTCTGGACTTCTCTCTGTCTCACATAGTTCTATAAATAACTTATTACATCATTCATAATAAGAAAAATTTAGAAGGAATTAAAAATTGAATGGTGCTAAATTAACCCCTGTGCTGACTCCAGAAAGTCTGCTGTTGCTAGTGTTCCATAATTTAAATATGAGAGTAAGAATCAGTTTCCTTGTGTGTTTGTTACTTCATGGAGCTGCTAATCAATTAACTAAAACCATAAAGCAATCCTATTGTCCACTATAATGTGCTCTGGTAATTTAGTTTCATACCAAATCCAGCCTAAATTCCTTTTTCTAGCTCACAGGAAACATGTTGCACTCACAAATGCAATCTGAACTTGAAGTGAAGCATTTGTAGCAACGGCAATGCTGTATGCTCATGTGTTAATGAGAAGAGTATGTCACTTTGGATTTGCACTTATGTACTAAAAGCTAGTCCACACCTGAAAATTTCATTAATTCAACTTAATACTGATTTAGTTAAACTGATGCAACACCCTGTGTAAATGGGGTGGAATCTGAGTTACTACAGAGAATTCTTTCCTGGGTGCTGGCTGGTGAGTCTTGACCACATGTTCACGGTTTAGCTGATCGCCATATTTGGGGTCGGGAAGGAATTTTCCTCCAGGGCAGATTGGCAGAGGCCCTGGAGGTTTTTCACCTTCCTCTGCAGCATGGAGCACGGGTCACTTGGTGGAGGATTCTCTGCACCTTGAGGTCTTTAAACCATGATTTGAGGACTTCAATAACTCAGGCATAGGTTAGGGGTTTGTTACAGGAGTGGGTGGGTGGGATTCTGTGGCCTGCGTTGTGCAGGAGGTCAGACTAGATGATCATAATGGTCCCTTCTGACCTTGAAGTTTATGAGTCTATGAGCGTGGTTACTCTTATATCACCTTAAACCTGGTTTATAACAGTTTAGTTTCCACTTGGTACAACTGACAAAAGCCAGGTATCAACTGATATTGGAGTGCCCCCGTCCCCAAGTTGCACCAGTTTACCTAACTTGGTTTAAAATTCCACCTTTAGTTAAACAGGTACAGTTTTGTGTGTAGACATGGTTTAAATTATACCTCATCATACTGTCCCGTGATGAGTGTCCCAAGATATAATGCATTAATGATCATACAGCACTGCTCCTTCTGAAATTTTATTGCATTTTCCTATTAAATATGTAAAATGTCAGATACTCACCGGGTGAAATTCTGGCCCCTTTGAAGTCAATGTCTAAACTCCTATTGACTTTAATGGGGCCAGGATTTTACCCACAGTTTTGCCATGTAGTTTTTCTCCAGCCAGCATTGGGAACCTTTTATTTTCTTCTTTTCCAGTTCATGCAATGGAAGACGAGGCTTTGGTTGTAAAGTGTCCCCAAGACTGTCAAAATAGGACTGTCAAATGGTATCACACACAAACTAACCAGCTCATTCCTGCAGAAGAGGGTGGACGGATACATTCCTCTGGGCGATTTCTTTGGTTTCTGCCAACATCAAAAGAGGACTCAGGAAACTACACTTGTGTTACACACTAGTAAGCAAAACATTGAAAAATGCAAGTTTTAAGGCTATAATAAGCATAGATGGATAGTTATAATCCCAATCTGTATAATCTCACTTACTTTCATGGTATCCATCTGAATCCCTGAATCTTTTATATACACCAATTGCTATTTTTATATGGTCATTTCCCCAACATTTAACTGCAAGAGAAATATAGTATCATGTGCATATGTATAAAGCAAAAATAACATTCCGTAGAAATTGTAGGTTATTTCTAGCTAATCCTTAGAAATATTCCACAGCCCTCTGTGTCTGATCTGTTTTTATTTTATTTTTTTAAAGTTCTAATTATACAAAACAGTCCACTGTGAGTGTGATGGTGTATCTACACAAACAAGGTATTTGTTTCCCAAGTCAGATACGTTATCCAAACGACACCGGAACGTTAACTTCTGGAAGAATTGTTTGCCCTACGATTGACAATTATGAGAAGGCTACTATTGTCAAGTGGTATAAGGTAAATAAAAACACTAACCACATCAATGAAAATCAGATTATTATTCTAAGTTACGTACAGCCAAATGACGAAAGTGTCTTATTTTTCAGGACTGCAAACCTCTCCAAGGACCACGTGAAAAATATTCAATGGGAGGGAAGTATCTTTTTATTAAACGTCCACAAAAAACTGACGAAGGACATTATACTTGCCATTTTACCTGTATACACAGTGGAAATGTATATAATGTATCGGCGACAAGAATCTTTATAGTTAAAGGTAAGCTGTTCATATTGCTGCTTAATAAGATGAGGATCACTACCTGCCTTGCTACAAAGTGAATTATGTATATAATTAGAGAGAAGAAGGTTATCCACTAATTCGTTGCTCCTTGATGATGAAGCTTTTGACCAGCTGCTTACAACAGACTTTTGTGGATGGAGAAAGGTGAGATACAGAGCCAGGTTGGGCTCCATCTCATAATAACCTCTCTGCCTTCCAACACTGCCTTGGCCCTGAATTGTGCTTTCTGACCACATTAAATCTCCCAGCAGCAGCCTCTGATAACACTGGCTGTTGGATGTGATGACAACGTTGCTGTTCTTGGGGCTATTCTGGTTGTGCTCATTTCTGGAGGCGAGAACTTGCTTGCTTGGTTCCCTCAGTGGAGTGCCACAAGGTTCCATTCTGTCCCCTTTGCTGTTTGGTGAATATATAACAGACAACTCAGACAAGATTGAGGTGATGAATATGCACAGAGGGAAACGTTTTGAGTTTTGTAGATGCATTTTGAGTTTAGTAGATGCATGAGTCTTCATTATTTTGAAAGTGTGGGGGCCTCTCATGAGACAGGAGTGGAATTTGGGGTACACTTTTGATTGCTGTCTTATCAAGAGGGCCCATCATTATGATCATGGTCAAGGACAGAGCTGACTGGACAACAATTCCATTTTGCAACAACATTTGAAGTTTTGAATTTGTTTTGTTTTTGATCCTCATTGGAATGTGGCATGGTGGGGGGTGTCTTCTTCCTCTGAAGCATAAGAGATGGCCACAGCTGAGGATGGGACACTGGAGAGGGAGGATAGGGCTCTGAGATGGTACCAAGCATTCTCTTCTCTCTCTGGTGCTTGGCTGGTGGGTCTTGCTCACATACTCAAGGTCTAACTGATTGTCATATCACTCTCACTCACTCATGCTCGGCACCCCAGTCGGGGTATGGGCTGCCAATCACAGATCTCCAGAGTCCTTTATCCTGGGCCATTTGCTCTAGCTGGTTCCAGGTATAGCCCATTTTTATGCTATCAGCCTGAAGGTCGCGTCGCCAGGTGTTTCCTCATCTCTGCTGCGACCTGCACCGTCTTTCTTGACTCATACATGGTCCTCACATTCCATGTACCAATGGTAATCCTCCTGGTTGCAAGAAGGGTAATTGGCTTAGTGGCTTCCTCACGACTTTCACTACCCAGTGTCATGCGTCTTCGACTTGAAGACCCTTCTTTTTCCAGACTAAAGGTCTCTGTTATCTCTATTGTTGGTGTTTCTGTAGCAGGTTGATTTTTTTACGGGGTGGAGTTGCTAGCCCCACGCCCAACCCTCCTCCTTTATCCTGACTTGGGACAAGCAGATGGCCCCAAAGGACCTCTCTGGTGGAGTTGATTGTCATATATAGGGTCTGACAAGAATTTTCCCCCAGGTCAGCGTGGCAGCACAAATTGGCATATTGCTTCTCCAGCACCAGGCCTGGTTCACTTGCTATGATCATTTGGGCATATCTCACTTAATTAATTCCCTGCCACTGTAGGGGTTTCTGGCACCGGTGCACCTCAGTTCTTCATATTTTCTGATTATGACACACAATCATTTAGAGCAGGGGTCGGCAACGTTGGCACGCGGCTCACCAGGGTAGGCACCCTGGCGGGCCGGGCCAGTTTTATTTACCTGCTGACGCGGCAGGTTCAGCCGATTACAGCCCCCATTGGCCGCGGTTCGCCGTTCCGGGCCAATGAGGGCGGCGAGAAGCGGCGCGGGCGAGGGATGTGCTGGACGGGGCTTCTCGCCGCCCCCATTGGCCCGGAATGGTGAACTGCGGCCAGTGGGGGCCCCGTTTGGCCAAACCTGCCATGTCAGCAGGTAAATAAAACTGGCCCGGTCCGCCAGGGTGCCTGCCCTGGCGAGCCGCGTGCCAACATTGCTGACCCCTGATTTAGAGAGTCGAGGTAGATAAGGTAATATATTGTTGTCATAACTATAAAGGGAAGGGTAACAGCTGTCCAGTGTACAGTACTATAAAATCCCTCCTGGCCAGAGACTCCAAAATCCTTTTCCCTGTAAAGGGTTAAGAAGCTCAGGTAACCTGGCTGGCATCTGACCTAAAGGACCAATAAGGGGACAAGATACTTTCAAATCTTGGGGGGGGGGGGAAAGGCTTTTGTTTGTGTTCTTTGTTTGTGAGGCGTTAGCTCTCGGGACTGAGAGGGACCAGACATCAATCCAGGTTCTCCACATCTTTCTAAACAAGTCTCTCCTATTTCAAACTTGTAAGTAAATAGCCAGGCAAGGCGTGTTAGTTTTCCTTTGTTTTCTCAACTTGTAAATGTACCTTTTACTAGAGTGTTTATCTTTGTTTGCTGTACTTTGAACCTAAGACTAGAGGGGAGTCCTCTGAGCTCTTTAAGTTTGATTACCCTGTAAGGTTAATTTCCATACTGATTTTACAGAGATGATTTTTACCTTTTTCTTTAATTAAAAGCCTTCTTTTTAAGAACCTGATTGATTTTTCCTTGTTTTAGATCCCAGGGGGGTTGAAACTGTATTCACCAGGAGTTGGTGGGAGGAAGGAGGGGGAATGGTTAATTTCTCCTTGTTTTAGATCCCGGGGGGTTGGAACTGTATTCACCAGAAGTTGGTGGGAGGAAGGAGGGGAATGGTTAATTTCTCCTTGTTTTAAGATCCAAGGGGTTTGGATCTGTATTCACCAGGGAATTGGTGAAAGGTTTCTCAAGGCTTCCCAGGGAGGGAATGGTGGCAGCGGGACCAGAGCTAAGCTGGTAGTTAAGCTTAGAAGTTTTCATGCAGGCCCCCACATTTGTACCCTAAAGTTCAAAGTGGGGATACAGTCTTGACAATTGTATTGGACCAACTTCTGTTGGTGAGAGAGACAAGCTCTTGAGCCACAAAGAGCTCTTCTTCAGGTCTGGGAAAGGTACTCCCAGCTTCAGCAAAATGCAAGGTGGAACAGATTATTTAGTATAAATAGTTAGCACCTATTCTGAGGGACCATTCCATATACATTCACTACATACCCACAATCCTTTAGGGCGTAGCAAGGCCCCAGATGGTCCTGGTGAAAGAATAGAGTAGGGACCCCTTCCTAATTCTGAAATCTAAAATTTTGCTTACTTTTACCCTCATGGAAAATCAAAACATATCCATCTTATCCATAAATACACAAATGCAATATGCAGGCTATGTCTACACATTTTTGCAAGTTATCTACACATTATTTACACATTTGTACAAAATTCTTACTGGCAGTACAGTGCTAAAATTTTATAGTGCAGGAGCCCTGCAGAGATGATCTTATGTTGGTAGTTCTTGTGTGTGATGTCACCATAAGATACAGCATCCATATTTTAAACCTAACATTTTACCAGTAAATAGAGGCTAATGGGAGAGTGTAGCGAGGTGAAGACTCAGTGGCACAGCGCCTCCTGCTGGTCATCTTGGGAATGAGCTCTTCCAGCCCAGAGCGCCCTCTGCAGACCGGTGTCTCACCTGTCACTGGCCCCCGTGTCCCTCCCGGATCCCGGTGCCCCTTTTCCTGGGGTTCTGCCCCCAGCAGTACCCCCTTGCTGGGTTTCCCCTCCCAGGGGAACCCCGAACCCTCTATGCCCACCTCGCCTCAGTGGCTACTGCCAGTCATCAGCTAGCCCCCGCTCACTGAGGCAGACTGCAGTCTGTAAAGGCCACTCATCATCGGCAAGGGGGATTTGGACTTGCTGC
This sequence comes from Trachemys scripta elegans, assembly GCF_013100865.1. Lineage (NCBI taxonomy): Eukaryota > Metazoa > Chordata > Testudines > Emydidae > Trachemys > Trachemys scripta. The sequence continues at coordinate 232,479,310 of NC_048298.1, forward strand.
CTCTGTCTACTTTGGGCTGCACCTCTCCAACCCCAGTACCCGGTTATAGGCCCTTAACAAGGCCTACAGCCTGGGGTTTTATTAGGCTGGAGCTCCCCAGCTCCCTCTGCCCTTTCCCAGCACTGCTCAACCTCAGGTACCCTGCTAGTACCCTTTGTGGGTCCCTAACTAGACCTACAGCCTGGGGCTTCGCTAGGCTGGAGCTCCCCAGCTCCCTTTGCCCTTCCCCAGCACTGCTCTACCTCAGGTACTCTCCTCAGCTTTCCAGACAGCCAGGTCCTTCTCTCTCAAGAGGTTAGATAGAGAGTGTGTGCTCTTTTGGCCCACCACTATGATTGGGCTCTAATTACACTGGCTACTGCTGTGTCTGCTTTCCCAATCAGCCTCTCTTTTCCTAGCTGCAGCCCACTCCTGGGCTGTTCTAACCCCTCCGGGCAGGAGGGGGGTGTCCAACCCACTACAGAGATCTGTGCAAGAACAATTCTGAGACTTCCCACATTAGTAATAAATACACATATTGTATCAACATAAACCACACATAACTCAGTTTTGATATGCCAAAATTTAAACTAACAAATCACACCCAAAGCAGGCATCTAGTTAGTCAAAAAGCCCAAGAGCTTGAGTCAATATTGTGTTACTCCAGATTCAAGTTGGTGCAGCTCTACTGGAACTAAAGGAATGGAATTGTTAAAGGGGAGGAATGCAATGGGGAATTAAGCCCCAAATCCTGAACCCACACTTTTGCCAAGGAAACACGTGGCAATTTGCACACTAATAGCATTTGCTTTGCATTCGCCAATCACATAGCTGGGCATCAAATGCAAACAAGAGTTATCACCAATTTACAGACCACTCAGGAAATTTTGTGGTCTCTGTGTCCCAGAAACCAAACACCAGGATCCATGCTGCCATTCAGTTAGAAAACCAAAACCTAGTATTAAAATAACTGCCTCTTCAGCACTTTTCAAAGTTCATGATCCCTACTCCATTTTCCATTACTGTCTAAGTCAGGCCCTTAAGGTCTAGCTGCTTCCATACAATAGAAGTGTTACCTGACCTAGATAAAAAGTCAGCTCCCACCAATATCTGTAACATCTTCTACGTACTTCTAAGATACACTCACTAATCAGATAGGGTTTGATCCTATCCCAGATGGAGCAAGATTTACTGGTATGCTTCAGCTACTTTAGGGCCACTCCAGAAACCCAGTTTAGCTGGCTGGTCAAACCAGTTTGACTATGGTTTTCCATTGTCAAAATGTTGCACAGGAGCTGGAGTGCACCAGTGAATCTAGCCTGGTTAGGAGAAACACACATTCTAACATGAAAACTGATTAATTCTGATCAGGGCTCGCTCCTCATCTCCCCCCTGAAACCTCTTCCCCAGCCTCCACCCCCTAGGGCAGGGGTGCCCCGTCCCCCGAAACCCTTGCCCTGGAGCCGCTCAGCTCAGCCACAGTGGGAACCTCCACACCCCCATCCCAGCCTGCACCCACTGCCTGGCCCCCAGCAACCTCCAGTCCGCTCTCCCATACCTTCCCATTGAGCTCCTCGTTGTTGAAGTAGCCACCACCGTGGCCTCTGCCTGGGCAGCAGGCCCTATGGGGGATGGGCACTGAGCAGCAGGTGTGGACTGGGTGCAATGTGAAGCTTCAGCAGTGCTCGTGGTGCCACCAGGATTAGCTCCAAACTGGCTGCAGCCGCAGCTTACCCATACTGGGGATGGGGATCCCAGGGGGAGGAGGTGGGAATGCTTCTCTAGTGACCCAGCTGGGGGCTGCTTACTACTCCTCAGAGCCCCCACCAGCTGGTAGGTAGCTGCCTAGTCTGCCTATGTGTAGACTATGGCATAACTACAATGGTGCCTAAGGTATAGGTGCCTCTGCTGGTTGGGCCCCCATAACCTTGAGGGCCCTAGCACGACTGCAACACATGCATTGCATCATTGTAGCTACACCACTGCTTGAGGCCTTAGTGTGCTGATCTAATTCTGGTTGTTGGGCTTGGTGTAGGGGTGGCTGGGTGGCGTTGATGGCCTGTGATATATAGCAGCTGCAAACCCCTGACTCCAGCTTTCACAGAGTCTTTGGCCTTAAACTCTGACTCTGTGAAAGCTGGAGTCAGGGGTTTGCAGCTGTGCACAGGTTGTGCCTGCACACTGGAAAATGTGGACCTATAAATATGTCAGTAGCATTATTACTGGAGATCTGAATTGCCACCTACCCCAAAGGAAAAGTGCCATCACTGCTTGTCACGGAGTATCGGGGGACTCAGGGCCCTGCACCCCCGGCTTCCTGCGATTCACCATGACTCTCAGCCAGCCAGTAAAGCAGAAGGTTTATTTGGATGACAGGAATACAGTCCAAGACAGGTCTTGCAGGCACAGACAACATGACCCCCTCAGTTAGGTCCATCTTGGGGTCCCAGGGCATCCCAGCCCACCCCCCTTTGGGGGGTCAGAGCCATCTCTGCCTCCCAGCCATCTCTCCAGCCCGCTTCCAGCACTCTCCCTTCAGCGACCCCTCCCACAGCCTTTGTTCAGTTTCCCGGGCCCCGGAGTCACCTGGCCTCCAACCCCTTCCTGGGTTCTCATGTTACAAGCTCAGGTATGTTCCCTGGGGCAGACTCCCATCCCCCGATGCAGACCATCCTAGCCACACTCCCCTGTCAGCATTCACACACCACAGTAAGAACAGGCCCAGTTCGTCACACTGCTAAAAGGTCAAGGAAAAGGAGTCTACCAAGCTGAAGTGATGGACAATAGTCCCTTGCTCAACTGCCTGAGGGAATTTCCCATCCAGTCTTTAAAAAAGATTTAAATGTTACTAACGAGCGATGTAAACAGGTGAGAAAACATGATGGTGCATAACTAATTTTTCTTCTTCACCAAGTAGCTAAAGCAACATGCTTTAGAAAGTATCAAGAGGGGTAGCCGTGTTAGTCTGAATCTGTAAAAAGCAACAGAGGGTCCTGTGGCACCTTTAAGACTAACAGAAGTATTGGGAGCATAAGCTGTCGTGGGTAAGAACCTCACTTCTTCAGATGCAAGACTGAAGTGAGGTTCTTACCCACGAAAGCTTATGCTCCCAATACTTCTGTTGGTCTTAAAGGTGCCACAGGATCCTCTGATGCTTTAGAAAGAGACTCTTTCTTCTTTCCCCTTATTTATGAATATTGATGTAAAAATGCAACAAAAAATAATAAACAACCTTTGCATGTAATACAAATATGCAGATTTTCTAAAGTATGTTGTCATGGGAGCAAAGTCAGATAATTCTAGTAAATATATGGACCCACTGATGTTCTGGTGTTAGCTTGCATTTCTGCCTCTGCAGTGCTAAAAGGTTAGCACGGCAAACTATAACAAGAATGTGGTAAACCTGTCTGATACTTGCTTTCCTTTTGCCTTAATTTCAGAAGAAGTTTCTTCACCTATGTATTCCCAAATTCAATATCCAACAGACAATGCTGTAATACAAGTGGAGTTTGGTATGTATCAACTTCTTGTCTTAATAATTTTTAAATTACGTTCCGCAGTGGGTTGCCTAACTCGGGATTGATAACAGAATTAGTGATAGAATTCTTCACCTTGAGGTTACTAGACTTCCATAGTGACAGAAAGTTATTTCCATTTAGTGGGTTATTTGGGCATTAATTAACACTCTTGGGGCCATTCTCAGGAGAGGCCAAGGAAAGATCATGTAAACTAAGCTCTCCTCTCACCACTAGACATATTGCTTCCTAATTATAGTTTGGGTGCATTGTGCAGAATGTGAGGATAGATTGTATTGCCTTCTGTGCTAAAGGATTTCATTCTCCTGGGTTGTCATTTTAGCACCTTTTGTGCAGAGCAGTGGGTTCTGTCTGGGTTTTCTGCTCAGTGTCCCCATTTGGTTCCCTTGTTTTAAACCTATGATCTACACTCCTATTCCTGCTCCCCCCTCATTACTATTTGTCCCCTGTATTTAGTTGATCCCAGTTCCTGTGGCTGCTCCCTTGATTAAGGGGATGGACCTTTAGTTCTAGGTGGGTTCTGTCCACCTTTCCAGGACATCAGATAGATATTTTGCAAGCACTTAATTTACTTAAAGAAATACAATACTCTAAACTCTTTGCTATAATGAATCTATCATTCCCTATTTTCAGGAATGTTAGAATTCCTCTCTCTCCCTTGCACATTACCAGTTTATGCCATGAAGTATAAGATTTGTTAACCTTATTTTAGGCCTTGCCAACACAAACTTTCACAGATATAATTAAATCAGTTTTAATTCACATCTTCCATTATTTTGATGCAAGTCAGTACAACTCTTATTTTGGAATTTTGCTTGTGTCAAGGATTATTTACAAAATCCCATTGACTTTTGTTTAGGTTCTCCTGTGAACATTAGCTGTGGAGCCTTTCTGGGGATTGGGAAGCAAAATATAGCCGTTGTTACATGGGAGGTTAATGGAATCAAAGCTGAATATCTTAATACTTCAAGGTTTCATGAAGACCATCAATTGTAAGCACAGCACCATATGAAATAGTTTTCATATTTTGCAAGCTGTGCCTATCCATTAACAACTAACAGTAACAACTTTCTCTACTAGTTTTATGAGAGGAGATCGGGGATATTATGGAGAGTCCATTTTAACTATTGAGGAAGTAAAGGAAGAGGATCTTCTGTCGAATTTCACATGTACAGCACTAAATGAAATAGATCATGTAATGGTCACGGTGACATTACAGCTGAAAGTGCCTTGTAAGGGTAAGGTACCTTTCAATTTTTATACAGTTTGAAGAATCAGAAACATGTGGTTGTTTGTTTCAGCTGGCAAAAGTAAAATTAAAAAGTACCATCCCTCCCACTGCCACCCCATATTGTCAAACTATACAACACACTATAATATGGAGAGTTTTGTTGGTGGATTTGTGGAGATCTGGTCTTGAAGCTTTAGGATAAAATCCTGGCAAAATTCCCATTGACTTTGCTAGAGTCAGGATTTCACCCTCAGAGTTTAGTGCTCTGAGGCAGGGGTTCTCAACCATTTTCTTTCTAACCCCCCTCACCCCCCCACACACATGCTATAAAAACTCTCAAGGCCCAGTTGTGTCATAATAACCGGTTTTCTGGTTTTCTGCATATAAAAGCAAGGGCTGGCATTAGGGGGTAACAAGCAGGGCAATTGCTTGGGGCCCCATGCCACAGGGCCTCCCACAAAGTTACTTTGCTCAGGCTTTGCTTCAGCCCCGGGTGATGCGGCTCAGGGCCCTGGGCTTCAGCCCCATGCAGGGGGGTTTTGGCTTTCTGCCCTGGACCCTAGCGAGTCTAACACTGTCCCTGCTTGGTGGACCCCCTGAAATCTGCTTGCGGCCCCCCCGGAGGGCCCTGCACCCCTGGTTGAGAACCACTGTTCTGAGGGACAGGATTCTGCTCAGTGTAAGTGTGGAGTGTTGCATGTATAGTGTAAATGAGAGATTCAAAATGACATGCTGCTAGGGTGACCAGATGTCCCGGTTTTATAGGGACAATCCCGATTTTGGGTCTTTTTCTTATATAGGCTCCTATTACCCCCCACCCACTGTCCCAATTTTTCACACTTGCTGTCTGGTCACCCTACATGCAGGAGATCCAATTCTGCATCATGAGAATGTCGCTGCCAAATCACTCTTTCCTTGTGGCAAGATTAACCTTCCTTGAATCTATGCAAAGCAACTAGTTGCCCATGTGCTGAGCACAACAGCCCCATGCAGCCTGCTGTTCACCACAGAAGGACCCCAGGATCAAGATCTGAGTCATAGATCAGTGTGTGGCATAGCTCTGATACAAGTCTCCGTTTCTGTTATCAGCAATGTTCAAATACTCTTTCTATCGCTTTTTGAAAAGAAATGATTGCTGCTAGTGCAAGACAAAGTCAGGAAACACAAAATCTTTAAGAAAAAAAAAGTTGAAGGTTGAGTTGATAGTTCCTGTAGAGACAAAGGACTGCCCTTTCCCTCTCTTCTATTCTAGTCAGGTTCTTATGTCACCCTCATCACCCTAGTAACTGCCCACCTTCCAGAAGTGAATTAAGCCATGTGACTTGCATTCTCTCCCCAAGGGAGAATTGTGTGTACAGTGGTTTGCTTTTGTAGGGTGCTACTTTGGGGGTGGTTGTTATTTTTGTGTACATGCTGCTAAATGTGGTATGTGAGAGAAGGCAGGTTGAAGCAGTGCACCATGCACTTGGAGCAGAAGGTAGTGAGGTTTGGGATGGTCCTTAGCTCCTGGGGGAGTTTGTTCCACAGTCCCAGACCAACCCCCAAGAAAGTTCTATGTCCTAAACAGGTGAGCTTGACTTTTATAATAGAAAGTTCCATTGTGCCTGAGGAGCAAAGCTTTTAATTATGGTCTCCATTCCAGAGCTTTGGGTGGTCTTTTAGGCTACATCTACATTGCACATCACTGACGGCAACACGTAGAGACACTTCGCATTGAAAAGCACACCATGTCCACACTCTGGTGTGTAGCTACATATGTCAGTGAAAGACTCTGGTAGAGGGGAGGTAGTGGGAAAAGCCTTTAGCAACTCTGCACTACAAGAGCTTTTCACTGCGGTGAGGCACCTCCCCCCACCAGAGCCTTTCCTCGCTGCCAGAGTTTTTCCCTGTGGTGGAGCAAAGGCTCCGGCAGCGGGGCAATGTCAGAGACTTTTCCTGCTGCCTGGAGTCTTTCCTCATGGCATGGAACTGCTGGAGCCTTTCCCCACTGCTGGACTCCATACCCACTGCTGGAGAATTTTCCTGGGTTGGAGAAAGGCTCCAGAAGTGGGGAGGCAGTGGGCACTACACAGCTAAAAATAGCAGTGTAGCTGGGGAGGCATGGGTTGAACAAGTAGAGATCTGTGTAGAGTATGCATTCAGGTACGTACCCACACCCTTCAGGTTTGTCTTTATTCACCTAAGCTGTGCCTCACCATCTACACTGCTATTTATACCTGTGCTCTGGGGACTATGCGTGTATGTACACTACACCCCACCAGAAGAAGAGTGCAGTGTAGACACACCCTTAGATATGCTAAGTGCAGGTCATTGAGTGCCTTGGAGATCGGACCTTGGCCTTGACTTGATAATCTATGGGAAGCAGGTTTGATATGCTCAAATATCCCATGTTGCTGAGGAGATGTACTTCAGTGTCACTGGCGTTTCCAAAGGGCTGATGGCTTCATGCTCAGATATATTGCATTGTGGTAGTCCAAGACATACGGTGATGAAACTGAGGCAAGGCCATCTTCCATCAGGATGGGATGGAATCTCCTAGCCATCCAGAGATGGTAGGAAGTGTTACTCGGAGATACTGCTGTGTGTGAGCTTAGTGCCAATGAGGAATTCACTCCTAAACTATGAACTGGATTGACCTCTTGTGGGTGTGTACCTTCAATCAAAGGAAAGTAAAGCCAGTGGGGCAGCCCCTGCAGTAATGTTGCTAACCATAGGTAATATATGTCTCTATATAATATATATAGTACATGGTAATATATGTCTCTTGTTGTGGTTCATATACAGCTGGATGAAGGAAACAATGACTAGCTGTGTATCTGACTTTCAGTGTAAGAACAATTTTTGTCTCTCTGAATTCTGGGCAATGTATCATTAAGTATCTGGTCCTTGCTGTAGACAAATCCTATTTTGTTTTTATCCATAGGTCATCAATAATAGTTCATGAAAGGCTCTTGAATGTGCCCACTTTGCTGCTGCCAGTGTGTGTGATGTCTGTCCCCCTCTGTCTATTGCTGCTATCGCCAAGATCCCTACTTCTGTCATTCTTGACTACTGGTACCACCTCCAGGAGTGCTTATCCTCTGCTGTAGCTGCCCCCCCTTCCTAATATGGCTCAACAATATTTATGGTGAAATGACAGTAGCTGGCATTTAAATCTAATCATTGATACAGTAGGGATTTCTTGTACCAGATGAATTATAATCTTGCAATAAAAGTCATGTAAAATGTCTCCCTTGTTATTTTTTCCTGAAACAAGCAGACTTTTAAACAAATCCAATATCATCCGCCTTCACCATTTTCTTCCACTGTCCACAACCCTGCGCAGGCCTCCCAGTGCCCTCTGCTACCCCATTGTTAGTGGCTCTTCCCACCCATCCGCACAGTCCCCTTCTGCCGGTGATGTGCTGCCAACATTTTCACAATTATTATTTGTATCACAGGAGTGCTGAGAGACTCTGTGGAGGATTAGAGCCTCATTGTGCTAGGCACTGTACAAACACATTGAAACAGTCCCTGCCTCAGAGAACAAGATGGAAAGAAGTGCTATTTTACAAAAAGAGAACTGAGGTATAGAGGGATTAAGTGACTTGCCCAAAGTCACACAGGAAGTCTGTGGCAGAGCTGAAACTGAGCCCAGATCTCCTGGGTCCCAGTCAATTGCCTTAACTACAAGACTATCCTTAAATACAATGTCCCCCTTAATTTGTATTAGCAGGTGGAAGGGTGACAAAGGGATTAGGGTTGTGCTCACAAACAGGAGTGGGGAGGAATTGGGAAATCTATTCTTCCAGCCGCCCCCCGCCCCCCAGGTAAAACAGAAGTGCTTTCTCATTATCATTGCCAAGGAAGGAGCTGACACCTCTTGGCAAACATGCTTAGATTAGTTTCAGAGTAGCAGCCGTGTTAGTCTGTATCCGCAAAAAGAAGAACAGGAGTATTTGTGGCACCTTAGAGACTAACAAATTTATTAGAGCATAAGCTTTCGTGGACTACAGCACACTTCTTCGGATGCATATAGAATGGAACATATATTGAGGAGATATATATACACACATACAGAGAGCATAAACATGTGGGAGTTGTCTTACCAACTCTGAGAGGCCAATTAATTAAGAGAAAAAAAAAACTTTTGAAGTGATAATCAAGATAGCCCAGTACAGACAGTTTGATAAGAAGTGTGAGCATACTTACAAGGGGAGATAGAATCAATGTTTGTAATGGCTCAGCCATTCCCAGTCCTTATTCAAACCGGAGTTGATTGTGTCTAGTTTGCATTCATTTCAGGGGAAATGTTTGCATTTCCTTCCCTTGGAATATACACAATGTAGTAGATTTGAAGTGTATGTGAAGATTTGTAGGAGGGCCTGGGGTGTCCGTCCCAAAGATTTTTCTTTTTTAGTTTGTTTAATGACTGTGGCATGGTGCAACCCAGTGCCTTCCAAAAGCAATAAATCAGCTTTTCAGACACCTCTTATGTCACCAAAGATCCTTGCGTACTGCTGCTGCTATACATAATAGTATTACAAATACCATACAATCATGTAAGAGAGACAAGGTGACCAACTTCTGTTGGTGCGAGAGACAATCTTTTGAACTTACACAGAAGTTGGTCCAGTAAAACATATTACCCCACCCACCTTGTCTCTAATATCCTGGGACCAACACAGCTACAACAACACTACAGACATAAAACCATGCAGTCAGCTCTGTCTGGGATGATTTGGAAGTATCCAGAAGGGGGTGAACTCTTTCAGTGGCAGGGAAATTGCCCATACCGTCCTTCCACTTTAGTACCAGAATTTTAATGAGGAGCTCCTGGGAATCTCGAGTCCCTTCGACCACCTCTCTGCCTCCTACTCCTCTACCCTCCTCCCCCCGCCTTCACCACCATCTGCCTCTACTTATGTGGTATGGCTCTTCCAGCGTACACTGTATCTTCTACCACTACTACTCCTCTAAGTGACTCTTCCTCCCAAGCTAGCCTTCCCCTTCCATCACTATCTCTAATCCAACCCATACACACTGTTCTTTCTCCCACGTGAATATTGCTCCCTTCCTCCATCCCACTCTCTCCTACTTCCTTTACCCCACAAACACCAGACTCCTTTCTCATGCAATCAACAGGCCCAAACACTTCTACTACAAACACCAAGTCTCATCCCATACTCCACATTCACGGTTTGTCTCTGATATCTTCTGATTCCTCCTCTCCCAGGTCATGAAAAAGACGTTCCTGATGTCTCCTGACCCCTTTTCACAGGAACAACAGGCCGCTCCACTGCCTCCAGATGCTCCTATCTTCCTCTCCTTTGTCCCAGAGAGGGCAATCACCACATCCTCAGGATTCCCTCTGACAGTATCTGACTGTCAGAAGCTGGGAGTGGATGACAGGGGTTGGATCACTCAGTGATTGCAAAGTTCTGTTCATTCCCTTTGAAGCATCTGGTGTTGGCCACTGTTGGAAGACGGGATACTGGGCTAGACGATTGATCTGACCCAGTGTGGCCGTTCTTATGTTCTCCCCATTCCCAGACAAGCCATCTCTGATGTCCTCTGAGGTCAATTCACAGACATGTTTTATCTGGTCTATATGTCTGTTTATGGAGTGTTGGTCTCTGAGCACCTACAATGGCAGGTTATTCCTCACATCTCTTAATCCCCTTTTCCTGCTCCTCTTCCACAGTTAGGCCAATCTCAGTATCTCTTCCTGTTTGCAGACTGAGTGCCTGAATACCTCTTAATTCTGCCCTGTCTCTTCACAGACTGGTTGCCTTTGGCATCTCTCTGTCCCTCATGCCCATTCAGAGATGTTCCACCCAGGACATTTCTGGCTTTACCATCATAGACAGCCCTCAGTGATATCTTCCATTTCTCCCTTCATCTTGATCTGGTGTCTTCTTATCCTCATTCACAGACAGGCTCATAATGTGGAAAAAAAATCTTTTCCTCCGTGCACTCTCTGCTATAGAAAATATTTACTTCTGTAGACACCAAAATCATGCTGAGTGGAAGTGGGCCTACTTCCAGAACACCAGCTTCATTTTTTCTCAAATTCTTGGGAAAGTTCAGGACTGAATCTGGCACTCAGGTTTATCTCTGGAAGATAGATTTGGAAGTGAATTGCAGACATGGATCCAAACTTTGCTACTTGGATCTCTTTCTAATTTTGAGGCAAAAGCCGTTATAAAATATCTTCTGGCTGGTTTCCATTATGCTGTCCCTCTCCAGTCCCCTGATCTATCTTCTTATCACCTCCTGTCTCCTAGTGTTGTTTGGTAAAGAGACAGCAATGCCATGTTCCCACAGCTTTTAGCTGTTACTTAAAAAAGCCCAACAACAACAAAAACCTATTAATGTGCTGTTTTTAGCAGGATGAAGTAAAGTAATAATTCAGTAACGAGAAACACCTAAATTGTCTTGTACAAGGTCTTCACAAGTACCCTGCCCAGAAATTGCACGTAACTCAGTTTCTCTCTCCCACAAGGACAAGAGGCTGAATCAGCCCTGTTGAGAATTGAATCCATAGTTCCAGGAAGCCCAATGTGGAGATTTCTGTCTGATACGTATACTTCATAAACACAGGAAGTTTATGACCTTTTTAACAATCCTTGTGTATCCAGCACAAATACAGATGTCAACAGCTCTTTATAAGGCTCCTGTATTTGCTGAACTGGCCCAATTTTTTTATTAGCTGTCTTTTAGACATTTAGACCTCAGGGCAAAACAGTCTTTATATTCATATATAATATTGTTTATATGATGTCTTTATGTATTGTTGTTGACTAATGAGAAGGATTGTTGCCATTGGATGCTTGATTGTTTTATGTCCCGTGTACCCAGTAGGAATCCTAAAAACAAAATCAAGAGTGTAGAATCCATATCAGATTTCTCTAAATCCCAGCCTTATAGGGACAAAGGATGACGTACTTTCAGCCCCTTTATTTTTCTGGCTTTTGAATGGTTTTTCTCAGGGGCTCATGCTTTTAGGTGGCTTTCCTGCTCTAAATGGCCCCTTAGTGCATTGTCTCTCTCTGGCTCACGTTCTTCTGAAGAAACCATGAAACTGTAAATAGGAATAAAACAAGCTCTTCCATTTCAAATGTTTACTTTTAGCTAATTAATTCAGAGCCAAATCCAGATCCAGCGGCCTACCAAATCTGCTCCAGGCTGTGGAGCTGCTCCAGGAAGGCTGTCAGCCTAATTGCTGTATCAGTCTGTGCCAGATATTTATTCTCTCGATACCTCCGAATCCCTGGGTGGCAGGTAGGATGGGAAAGCTGACCTATATTTTTCTCCTATCTACCACCACTATGCACTGCCGTAGAGCCAGGGCTCCATGACATGCAGATGAGGTACAGCCAGTTCTGCTACATGAAGCGGGGGGCTAGATTTGCTCCCCCAAACACACTATAACTGTAACTGTGCCCTGGGAAATGACAGTGTTTCTTCCATCATTTTTTAAAATGTACATTAGACTGGTGGGGTGAAAGTGAATCCCTAGGCCTCAGTCCTCCAAATGGCGCCAGGTGAATGGATCCCTGTGCCCACATGGAGCCCCATTGACTGCTGTGGCGCTCTCTCTGTGCAAAGTTTCTTGAAGAATCAGGTACTTAGTACTGGCTAGATACAACATGGTCAATTTGCTGCATGAGGATGGTATTAGATTTAAGTACAAACAAAACTTGACAGTGATATAAATTAGCCAGTGAATGTTTGTTATAATGAAAAATGGTGGATCATAAATCGCATTGGAAACTATTTTAAATATTTGGAACTAGAAAGTGGTTTAACAATTTCTGTCTGTTTTATTATTATTATTTTGGCAGAAATATATCTGTGCTGGAAACTTGTATACCAAGGGCCAAATCTTCATTCTTTACTGAGCTAGCACTCCTTTTTCAGTGCAATCAGAATGCTGCCTAAGATTGGAAAGCCTTTGATCCTAAGTTATGGCTCAATGTCCTTGGAGAAGGCTAAGATGTTCTACTTAAATTTGCCTTGTCTATAGCTTCAAATGTAACACAAGAGCATAGGCTCATGAAAGAGAAAGCAAGAAAATAGTTTTTGTTTATAGAATTTAAAGTAACAGATTTATTTGGGCATAAGCTTTTGTGGGTAAAAAAACCTCACTTCTTCAGATGCATGGAGTGTATAGATCAGTGGTTCTCAAACTGTGGGTCGGGACCCCACACTGGATCGTGACTGCTTTTTAGGGTTGCTAACTTTGGTTGGATGAATTACTGGAGGTTTCATCACATGACATTATCTTTAACTAAAGATTAATCTTTAATTCCTGGAGACTCCAGGACAATCCGGGAGGGTTGGCAACCCTACTCCTTTTTAATGGGGTCGCCAGGGCTGGCGTTAGACTTGCTGGGGCCCGCGGCTGAAGCCAAACCCAAGGGCTTCAGTCCTGTGGGGCTCAGATTACAGGCCCCTTGCCTGGGGCTGAAGCCCTTGGGCTTTGGCGTTGGTCCCCTCCCCATCTAGGACAGTGAGGCTCGGGCAGGCTCAGGCTTCAGTCCCCCTCCAGGGTTGTGTAGTAATTTTTGTTGTCAGAAGGGGGTCGCGATGCAATGAAGTTTGAGAACCCCGGCTAGATGCAGCTCAGCATTGTTATTCTGCTTGTATTGAGGGGAGATATAGCAAAAAATACATTAATTTAAGGCAGGATTTCTCTTAGCACAGCTGCTGTCTCCTCATCCCACACTCCCCACCCCATGTCCCCTGATGTTACCTGAGAGGGGTGCGGCTGATGGTGAGGTCCTCTCTGCAAAGCAGCTACAATCACCCCACCCCCGATCTCACCTCTGATGGGAAAGGGCAAATGTTGGGGGCCTTCTTAGTATGGTAGCTGCTTTATACCTTGGAGATAAAAGCTTATAAACCTCACCTAGCCCTGAAATGGCATATGGGAGGCAGGTCAGTGCGGGGAGCCCCCTCAATGCAGTGACTATAACACTCCCACCACACAGTCCCTGACATAACCTCCAGGAATGGAGCTGAAGGTGGGGTCTTCTGGACGCATCAGCTACCACTCACTGGGGGAGGTTCTTTTAATCCCTTTACTCCTTAACATCCTATCCAGAGTCTGTGTGAGAGGCAGAGGACAGGGCCCAGCTACTAACATCTTTAATAATACTGTCTTTTTTCTTTTCTTGGCAGGAGATAATCACAGCACCTACACAACAATAGGGATTCTTGTTTTGTTAAGTATAATAGCCCTCTTGCTCATACTTTACCAGTTTTTCCGAATTGATATTGTCTTACTGTGTCAGAGGATATTTAAACCCTACAAAACCCAGGATGGTGAGTAAGAATTATACAAAAGATAAGGGGGAGGGGGGAAGCGGAAGAGGTAAATTGCTCTGAAATGGCTTAATTGCATAACTGTTTATTGCATCCCATGTACTTTGGGCCTGATTCTCCACTCCGTTACTCCGCGTGAAGTCATTTATACCCAGGCAACATAAGGGTAAAGTGGTAACATTCTGATCTCACAGTGTTGCATGCTCACTTTGCACAAGTGTGAAAGGCCATCTAATTGGCAAGGCAGTAGAGAATCAGGCCCTTTATAAAATATGAAGGCTGTTTCCTAAATTTAGTATGGGAGGGTGTATTTTGATGTACAAATACTAACCTCGAGGTCAGTTAGATTTAGATAGGCTCCCTAACCATCTGCAGTCCCTGTGTAAAGCCCTTTGTTCTCATGGGCTCTGTGTAAGTACTATTAGTATAGTATGAGAAAAAGCATTTCAACCCAAAGAAAATCCTTGTTTAATACTCTAGAGGGACAGTGCAAATATGATAAATAAGGCTATCAATATTAATTGTTGTAAGCGTGCCTAGAGCATACAATGAGCACCTGTTAATAGAAGAACAGCTTTTATAAATCAAAGCAAAAATATATACATAAATAATAGACAGGTAACTGTTTTTTAAAAGGTTCCTTTGAGAAGGCACTTTTTATTTAACAGGTAATGTAAGTGAAGAACTTCATGATATAGTCATTGCTGCTCTATGGCAAAACATAATGAAAATTTTGTGTAAAACCAACCTGTTAATATGCACTGAGTTAATTCTGGCAAGTCTTCATTTATTTCATGCACCTTCTTTTCTATCTAATTTTATTTTACTTAAGGCACTTTTCTTTTGTATGACACCTTCCTTTATATCCCAAAGCACCATACAGAGTTCATTAAGTACATTTACAGTTAAATACAGGTGGGAGACTTAAAAATGGAAAAAAGAAAATGGAGGAAACAGAGTCCCTGTTTAGGAGGAAGTCAAAGGAGGAAAGACCAGTCCAGGAGAGGAAGTAGATGTCAGATTGAGGAGATGGCAACAAGCCAAACATGACTAAGATTAGAGGGGAGAAGGAGATGAAGGGAGAGATGTTTGAAGGAGATGAAGGGCATATTAGGGTGACCAGACAGCAAGTGTGAAAAATCGGGACAGGGGGTGGGGGGTAATAGGATCCCATCTAAGAAAAAGACCCAAAAATCGGGACTGTCCCTATAAAATCAGGACATCTGGTCACCCTTGGCATAACAGAGACAATGGAGAATTTGAAGTAGGCCTTGGCTGTGATTGCGACACCATATCTTGCGTGAACAGGACCTTCACACAGATACATGAGGTATCATGGGAGTGAGGGGTAATTTCCACAAACAGAAAGACTTCAAATGTACTGTCTGGTCCCAGCATGTCAAAGGATGTTACTGGCTTATGATGCCACCAAAGGAACAAATGCTGAAAATTATATTGGATTCATGCTGACATGTGTTGGTTTGTTTAATTCTTACTATATGACTAGTCTGGATTGTTGAATTTAGAGAGACAGTCTTTTGCGCTGTAAATTTCCACACGTGCGTCAGTGTTTGCAGGACCAGGGCCTAAATCATGACATCCATAATGGTAAAACACCAATGATATTGCTGCACATTTTTTTTAGTTTACAAATATCCATAAATTGATTTACAAGCTTCTGCTTAACAGAAAGGTCTAATTAAATCTATTTCAAAGGATTATTTTTTCTTTTCTAACTCTTGAAATAACTACTTTTCATCCACACTAACAGCAATGTGCTTTCCCCTTGTTTCAACTTGCAGATGGGAAGATATACGATGCATATGTTATCTATCCCAAAAATCGCACTAATGAAGCTAATTTTGTGGAATATTTTGTTCACCAGATTTTGCCAGATGTTCTAGAAAATAAACACGGATATAAACTGTGTATTTATGGGCGAGACATGTTGCCTGGGGAAGGTAAGGATCAAAAGCCATTTTGCGGTGAATGACTTGTGGTTTGGGGGCGGTTTGTGATCCTAGCTATTAGCCCACACTGGGGAGTAAGGAGTCTTTTTATGCTCTTGTGCAGGTTACTCTCATTGTGGGCAGCAGTGTGTGAGAGTAGCCTCTGTGGAGCTGCTACTCTCCCTCTGCACAGGTGGGTGAGGAGCACATGGGCAGAGCCACAGGATGTAGCTTTTGCTGGCTGGTGTGCCAGGGACAGTAATCTGCAGATTAGAGGCACAAATTATTTACCACCTTTCTGAAGAAACGGGGAACCATGAACTAGATTTTGACTCTTTTAGGTGTGTCTACATTGGAGCTAGAGGTATAATTCCAGTTTGGGCAGACACACTCACACTAGTTCTGATTGAGCTAACGTGCTAAAAATAACAGTGTAGCCATGGCTGCACAGGTGGCAGGATGAGCTGCCTAGAGTGCATACCGGGGGTCTCGGATGGGATTGTACTTGTGTTGGCTAACCTCTCCTGGTGCTCATGCCACAGCAGCTACACTTCTACTTTTAGCACTCTAGCTCAATTACAGCTTGTGCGGGTTTGTCAGCCAAACCAGAAATTATACCACCAGCTCTAGTGTAGACATACCCAAAGGCACAATCTGGTTCACGGGACAGTGCCTCACAAGCAGACTCAGAATTTGTGGCAAAGCCACAGCTAAATCCAATGTGAGCAGCTTTACAAGAAACCGAAAAGGGAAAAATCACAGACTAACAGTTTAGGATTCAATCCTGCTGCTCTTTCTCATAATTGTATGCACACTGATGTTTCCTGAGGGATAACTTGCATGAGTAGGGTAGCAGGATCTGGCTATAAAGCACTAATCAAATACTCATTGGCCATGTAATAAAGGACTGACGTAAGCACAAGTCTTTGGAAAACTTTGAGGTAAGACTCCAGTTGATTTCAGTCCCTTCATCATTGGCACTCTCTATCACTGAAATACAGTTGCATAGGAAAAGTCAAATGACATGACTAGATTTAAAACAAGGATTGGATAATTGTTGGCTGGTAATCTTAGACAGATATGATTGATAAAATAAGGGCAATAAAATCGCACTCTATAAGGCATTTTCTGTAGGTATGGAGAAGAAATTATTTATCCAAGTACAGTATACTGTTGCATAATTGGTCAAATGCATAGGGAGTGCCACAGCGTGTCTGGCCCCTTTTAAAAGGCTGTATGGAAAGATGAACTCCAAGAAGGGGCCTGAAAAAGAACAGTGGGGAGCTGTTTGAAAACCCTTCAGGAAAGAAGGTAGGCCCAGAGAGGGCAGAGATTCAAATGGGGGGAGGGGGGAGGGAGAAGGGTACACCTCTCCTGTGATTGGAGAACATTATTTCCAGTTGACTGTTGGGAAGGAAACTGAGGACTGCATCCCAGAAAAGGTAATTGAGTGGCTGAAGAAGTAGGTGTGGAGAAGTAGGAGATGACAAAGGTCTGCTTTAAAGATGATGGATTGAGTTATCTCCAATGTTAATAAGTAAACCAGCAGTGGGGTTATTTAACAGAAAAAAGGTTTCTGTGCAGTAATTGAAGAGAAGTATAGTCATGACTGGACCAATAGGTCCATATTCGGCCTGCTGAGGGCACACATGGATGACCCCAGCCGATGATAGGAGAATATTGTCTTCCTGTGAAATGTCAAATATTGATCTCTGATAATAGCAGGATCCTGGACTTTGTGAATCAATGGTCAAATCTGGTTTGACAAATCCTATGTTCCAAAATGAAATTTCAGCTCTCAGATCTACAGTAGTTTAGCTGTGATTTTGTTAATAAAAAACACAGCTATTGCATGTCTCCTTAGGATTTGCATATGTTTGTAGACTAGACAGCATGCTTCTTGCACTAGTATGGATTTGTCTGTGTTCATTTTGTCAGCCCAATTCTGATAATATTCACAAAAGCCCACACCATGTCCTTGAACTCTGTACACAACTTCTACTGAAATGACACACACAGATTAGGAGCAAAGTATGGCTCTGTGTGTGTATACTGGATCATTTACCAATTTTTTTTCTTTCTTCATAAAACTGGATCATATTGTTCCATCTATTTTTAAACAGAATTTCCCATAGATTGTGGAGAGTTCTGCATAGAAATGACTGGTATGATATGGATCACATATCCAATGCCGCAACATCCTTGTATCATTCCCAGAATCCCAGGAGTGAGTAGCAAAGGAGTGAGATCCTATTAATCTGACTGTACCATATGTCTGCATTCCTGAAAGGAAATGTGTGAGAAGCTGATTATGCAGTTCAGAGCTGCATATAGCCAGCCAGTTCTCCATGAGAATCAGTTTGAGAACCTCTGATATAATTCTCAATTATCCATTGAATTTTACCTTAGGTTTTCAAAACTATGTAGGTTTCAAATAAAGAGAGCATTTGAAATAAAACCCTTGATTACTGTATGCTTTTCAGCTTCCATTCATAATGAGAGACTAATTCAGATTAAAGTGAGACAGAGGTTATTTTCAATGAAAATATATATTGAGCGGAGAGAGGAGTCTGTAAAAGAAATCTCACAATCTTGTGATTTTTTTTTTTTTGCACATTATTAGATGCAGCCAATGCATTAGAAATGAGAATACAGAAGAGCAGGAGACTGATAATCATTCTAACACCACAGCTAATTCAGTGTGAGGAATTTGGTTATGAACATCAGATTGCCTTATACAGTGCCCTCATTCAGAACAACATAAAGGTGATCCTCCTTGAAATGGAGACAATTGGGAACTATGCGGGCTTGCAAGAATCCCTCAGGTATATCATCAAGCAGCAAGGTACCATAAAATGGAAAGAGAAGCACAAAGAATGTCCACATGCATCCAACTCTAAATTCTGGAAACTTGTGAGGTACCATATGCCACTGAGACACAAGCCTTCACAACTCAACCATGCAGTGTAAATAGGTAGTTTTCTTAAACACTGTTACTTTGTCTGTTTGAATTGTCTGCTCTGGTTTGCTTTCTGTAAATATCAGGATACAGATCAGGGGTCTCAAACTCAAATGACCATGAGGGCCACATGAGGACTAGTACATTGGCCCGAGGGCCGCATTACTAACACCTCCCACCTCCCACCGCCCGCGGCCCCGCCCCCACTCCACCCCTTCCATGAGGCCCCGCTCCTACCCCGCCTCTTCTCACCCCTTCCCTGCCCTCATTCCAACCCCTTCCCCGAAATCCCCACCCCAACTCTGCCCCCAGGGGGTGCAGGAGAGGTGTGGAGTGTGGTGGGGGCTCAGGGCAGGGAATTGGGGTGTGGGGTGCAGGAGGGGTGAGGGGTACAGCAAGGGGTCAGGGTGCAGGGTGTGGCAGGGGGCTCAGGGCAGGGGGTTGGGGTGCAAGAGGGGTGCAGCAGGGGGATCAGGGCAGTGGATTGGGGTGCAAGAGGAGTGCGGGGTGCGGCAGGGGGTTCAGGGCAGGGAGTCGGGATGCAGGGTGTGGCAGTGGACTCAGGGCAGGGGTCAGGGTACGGCAGGGGGTTGGGGTGCAGGAGGGGTGCAGTATGGGGCTCAGGGCAGTGGGTTGGAATGCAGGAGGGGTGCAGGGTGAGGCAGGGGGTTGGGGTGCAGGAGGGGTGCAGGGTATGGCAGGGGGTCGGGGTGTAGGGTGTGGCAGGGGGCTCAGGGCAGGGGGTTCGGCTGCAGGAGGGCTTCGGGGGGCAGGGCCTGGCCCGGCGCGTACCGGGGGCAGGGCAGGCTCCCTCCCTGCCTGCCTGTCTGCCCTGCTCCCACCCCGCTCTGGGAAGAGGCTGGAAGGGCAGAAGGGCTGTGTGTTGCTTCAGGCACCGCCGCCAGCAGCTCCCATTGGCCGCGGTTCCCCGTTCCCAGCCAATTGGAGCTGCTGAGGGCGCTGCCTGAAGCAACAGCCACACACAGCCCCTCCGCCCCCCTTTCCCCATGTTCCAGCCTCTTCCCGGAGCAGGGCAGGGCAGGCAGGTACGGAGCCTGCCCTGCTCCCGGTGCATGTCCAGCCGGAGCTGCTCTGGTAAACACTGGGGGAGGGCAGGGGGCTGCGAGAGGCCGCAGAAAATCACCCCGAGGGCTGCGTGTTTGAGTCCCCTGATCTAGATCCTTCTTACTCTACATAAAATTTAAAAGAATGGCAACAAACTAAAATCCTCTTCCTTACTCCATCATTTTGTGAAGTAATCATGTTGTCTAACTGGTGGTCCCTCTAATCTTTGTCCCCTAAACTCTCCTTCTTGTCTCATCTCACTATATCGTATCTAATACTGGTTTTAATTCTGGGTTCTACTATCTTTGTGGGGCTACAGTGACTTGTATCTGATAGCAGGATCAAAGGCTTAGTTTGTAAGCTCTTCAGCTCAAGGACTGGGACTCTTCTGGTTTTGGGAGGCTCCTATAACACAATGAGATGCTATTATAAATAAAATTATAACAACATACTAGTAATAATTAAGAAATGCTTTAGATGCTGCTGTTTATGTATTTTTGAATGCTTGGAATAAAAAATTTGAAATGTGAATAAAAATACATTCTTTATACAGGTAGTGAATTTATTATCTCTGTAATGTAAAAAAAAAAAATGAAAATATCACTCCAGTGTACTTTCATTGTACTGTAAACATGTTTTTAAAATTAAAATTTTAAAGCTAAATTTACAGAAAGATGATTTTAATGAAAATTGCTACATTTTCAAAATCATCAACAAAATTCATTGCAAATAGTTAAATATTGTGGCTGTGCTTGATATTGGATTCTGAAGTAAAATGGGATATTTTGTATGTTTGATTGTTTCAGGTATCTTTTTCTCTTAGGTTCATGAGAGTTTGTAAGAATAATTCCAGATTCTGGTCCAGCAAGATCTTGTAAAATTCAGAGAAGAATCTGTGGGTTTGCTTAACTGAAAATCAAGCAATGACTTCTATCAGCTCTTGCAAGAAGATAGGGGCCTCTTATGTGTGTCCTTGCATGTGAACATGGGAAAGAGCAAGCTATGCAGAAAATAAGAGAGAAATTCTTACAAGCGATTGAAAAAGCATGTTTGTTATAAGGTTCTTCACAGAAGAGCCTGAAAGTCCTTTTTTTTTTTTCCTGCATTGATAAGAAGGGTTTTCTTGTGTGAATGGGTTTTCTTGAATGGTCAGAATGTTGGAAAGACAGCACACTTGTTTCTATCTCTAAATAATAGTTTACTTGCTTTTTTAAGTAGAGCTAGTCGAAAATTCACCATGGGTTTTCAGGTTTTGTTTTGTTTTGACAAAAAGTCTAAATTTTCAGCTATTTTGGTGAAAATTTTTGGTGGAATATTTTCCCCCTGACCAATTATATTTGACAATATGTTTGACATTAATTTGCCTTAGTTGAAAATGTACAAATTCAGCCTGGTTGTAGTTCAGATTTCCTCTGAGTTTGTGCCTGTTTGATTGGATCCCTGGCAAATTTACCCTCCCCTTTACTTTAATATCTATTTCCAAATAGAGAATCCTGCCTCACATACATGACAGATATCTATCCCAAAGTATGTGTTTCATTAGAGTATTCAGAAAGATGTGTTGGAGTAAAATAGAAACATTCATCTCTGAGAACTGATCAGTTTTTCAGTTTGTAATGAAGAGGAGTCAGAGCACCATCTAGTGGGTGAGTGGAATTATTAAATAGAGGTCAGTGTTAGATTGCAGTCAGTTTAAAAAACATTTAATAGAAGTAAATACAGCGGGCCAGTTTCTCAGCTTGTGTAAACTGGAATGGCGTATTGAAGTCAATGGAGCTACACTGATTTACATGTACTGAGGATCGGAGAGAGCAGACAGGGCTTTTGAGGTACTAGGTCCACTAGCTCAGTAAAGAATAAAATACCCCTCGCAAAAGAAAAGTTGTTTGCCTCCAAGGCATGGAAGTTATACGGATGTGATACAATTAGTTGTGCCTTCTCATCTTTGGATATGGTACATCTCACAATGGTGTGCTCCAGCTGAAGCAACAACATAAGGTAGAGATGGAGAAATGAGGAGTGACATACTGGCCCTGTTGAAGTCAATGGTAAAATTCACATTGATTTCAATGGAGCCAGAGTTTCACCTGAGATACCTGCTAACATGAACCAAGTTGGTTTCATAACCTGCGTACTACAACTTACACTGTGTATCCCTTACATGTATTTAATGTGTATAAACCCTTTGTACAAACATGTTAAACACCCAAGGCCTGATTTACCACTGCAAAACTCCAGCTTTATACAGTTGTAACTCCACTGAGCCAGATTCACTGGTATGATTGCAATGCTTTGCATTGCTGCGTGGCACAAAGCAGCCAGAGCATCTCAATGGATCTGGCCACTGATTTCACTTGAATTATGTCAGTAAAACTGCAGTAATACAATGGTAAATCAGGCACATTTTCTGATGTGTATTTTTCTATATACCACATATTTGTCATTATCTAAAAACTATAAATTTGGTACCATAAAATTACAGTTTACTTTAATTCACATTATTGTGGACTCTGTTGTGCAGTAATTGACCACCAAAGGAACTGTTTTCTATGCTGAAGGTAAGTGTAACAGGGGTAAATATCATTTGTGTGGTAATAGTGTCTCTATTTCTCAGCCTTTGAAAAATTTTCATTTTGAAGATAATGAAGTCAGCTGGCCAGAGACTTTTTATAGCAGAGTTAATATACAAAGGGAATTGTATGTCCCCGATCCATTCATATGTTGAAAAAGTTAAACTCTTGTTATAGGCCCATTCAAACAAAATGTTACCAACCCGCATAATATTTGCTGGCTTTCTTAAAGCCGAGGCCTTGGGGAATCATTTTCTCGTGATAATCTCAGCTTTTATTTATTAATTTAAAAAAAGTAAGTTTCTAGCCCAGCTGGTTATGGAGAAAAGCTCAAAAAAGATGAACCTTAAAGGGTCAGAAAACAGAAGGCAAATAAAAAGAACCCATAATTTATTATTTGTTTAAAATCTCATGATTATTAAGCCACTGTCATGAGTTGGGGGCCTGCTTTTAGAACACCTGGGGCTGGCAATATTGCAACAGGCCTTTAAAGTGAGTTAATGCCTACTTGAGAAATGACTGCATGCAGAAATGGGAGGATAGACTAACAGAATACCGCAGGCTAAAGGCAAAGTACTGTTTTTTCCTGTGGTCATGACTCTAGGATGTGTTGCTATTTAAGACGGAAGTTGTTTTGCAACTAAGTTCTCACGTTCCAGTTTTAAAAGTTAGCCCTTCTGCTTAGATAGAAAAGAATCTTGAATAGAAAAAAAAAGATTGTGTGAAAACTCATTTAAAGCAAATAACGTTCACTAGATGTTTAATCAGGTGACCATGGCTGTCTCAATGTGGCACATTTTTCAGTCTGTTTGATTTTCATGATGATCAGATCATGTTGCAGTCCTGAAGCGTGGATATTTCCTATAGTCAGGTTGATTTTCTGTTATAAGGCAGTTGTGTTCTCTGTGGACTCAGAACATTGGACTTGATTCTGCTCTGACACCAGTGTAAATGAGAACTCACTGTGAGATCAAAATCAGGACTATTAATGCAGCCAAGGGTCAGATCTGTGGTCAGCTGTGTGGGGTGTGACAGGCCATTACCGCTATGCATGATAAGTAGGAGAGCCAGACTGAGGTTCTGGATGATATCATAGACCCAGTCACGCTACTAACCATCTTGTACCTATTGTCGTGTGTTTTTCCTGATGGGGCACCCATCCATGCATAGATTCAGCATCAAGCACATGCTCCTGCTTCGGCCCATTCTTCCCCCAACACAGTCCATCAGTGAACCAGCCCAACACCACTGCTCAACGTCTCCCGCAGACTAAAGATTTGTTTATAGGTAGAGTTAGAGCACTGCAAGCTGGGTTGTAAAACTACAGCTCTCCAGCAGGCTGCGCAGTAACTGTCCCTGTGGACCCAGATACTGCACACTAAAAATTCCCTAGTGCACTTTGAGCTACTCTGATTTGAAACAGCAGTATGCAAAGCACACTAGGGAGTTTTTAGTGCTCAGCAGCAAGGTCCACGTGGACAGTTAGTGTGTGGCATCTTGGAGCGCTGTAGATTTACATCCCAGGATGCCATGTGCTAACTTGCTGTAGGGACATGCCCTAAACCAATCCTTCCCTACAATGTGCCACAGCCCGGTAACCCACCAAGAATCTATACCTATCCTCAGCCCCCAGGTACCTCTGTTTCTCAGGCCATGCCAAAACACCTGATCCCTTCTCTTTTACCAGTCCTTACCCACATCCTAGCACTATTGTGTGTCTGTTTCCTCCCCCGGAACACAATCACCTTTGTAAATCTAACCCCTGGCTCTGTAACCCTGACCCCCTCCCAGCAGCCTACTCAGGGTCAATTGAACCAATCTATCTCTGGCAGCCTTGCTTCTATATGGTATCGTAAATGCAAGGTCAGAGCGGGGTTGGCTGACCCCGTCCCAGCCCATCTTTCCAAGCAGGCCCTGCAGCCTGGCACAGTGCTCCAGACATGCTGTGATTACTGCCATCAACCCAAAAATCTAAAACACAAAAATGAGCAGTGGTTTGCAGAGAACATCCCCTAATGCACCCCCCTTCTCCCCACATTATAGATAGAGCATGTGTCTTCCCTCTCTACACAACATTAAGACTATGAGGAAACCACATAGACACAGTTGTGTTCCAAATAAATGTTTTTAACATATATATATACAGTGTTGCTCCATACCATAAGCACTCAGTAGCTTTTGCAATAGAAGATGGGGAGGCCCACTACATAGCTTCCCAACTAATTAAAGGGGTACTTCCCAATTCCTATACATTGCAGGTATTCCGTGTTGCACTACTATATTATGCAAGATGCAGCATGCCAGGAATATCCCATTGACCCACCTGGGCTTATACTGCAGTGTGCCACAAGACCGATGGAGACACCTCCACTGAATCTTGATGCCAAAGGCTCTCTCACTATTACTGGCTGAGTGGTTTAGTGGGTATGATGATAATGGCTTTTGGCTTCAGTCTGAGAGTTGACAATGGCACCATGAACCATGATTGTGTGGGATATTGTCCACAGGTGCTGAATTTCAGCTTTCCCTGGGGTTGCTTTACCCCTGCTCCGCCCTAGGCCCTACCCCACTCCACCCAAGGCCCACCCAGGGCCGGCTCCAGGCACCCAAGCACATGCTTGGGGCGGCACCTGGTAAGGGGTGGCGGGGGGAGCGCGGCGCGGCATTCCGCGGGGGGGGGGCGCTCTGGCGGCACGGCGCTGGGGGGGCGGGCTCCAGTTGTGCGGGGCTCGGCAAGGGGGCAGCGTGGGCGCGGCGCTGGAAGGGGGTTCTGGCGGCGCTTGGCGGGGGCAGGCTCCGGCGGTGCGGCGCTTGGCGGGGGGGTGGGGGCAGCATGGGGCTCGGGGCTCGGCGCCTGGGAGAGGGGTTCCGGTGGCACTCGGCGCAGGGGAGGGGAGGGGTGGGCTCTGGCGCGTGGCGCACGGCGGGGGGGGGTGGCGCGGGGGGCGGCGCTCTGGGGGGGGTTCCGGTGGCGCTCGGCTGGGGGGGGGCGGCGCGGCGCTCGGAGGGGGCTGGGGGGAGGCGGCGCTTTTTTTTTGCTGCTTGGGGCAGCAAAAAAGCTAGAGCCGGCCCTAGGCCCACCCTTGCTCTGCCTCTTCCTGCCCTACTCCTCCCACCCACCCAGTGTCAAACTCAAAAATGTCTCGTCACACACATCTGTTTCTCTGGCTCATGCCAATAACTCTCACATTCACCCTGAAGTTCCTTCCCACCTTGTGTCTTTTGAATGGACATATTGCTGCCACTCACCTATTAGTGGCCCCCATGTGGTTCTCCTGATGCAGGCCATGGCAGGTGACAGGTGTCAGGTTTGATCCCTCTATGCCTACAGTGAGATAGGCATGCAGCCACTAGGTTGAAAAGGCCAAATAGGCACTCAGGGGATTCTCTTTCAGCAAGGGGCCTGAAAGGTGGCAGGTGCATCTGTGCACATGTTCTGATGGTTCAGGCTAGGACTGCACCTAGGAATGAGCCCCAGATCCTATGGCCTTGGCCCTTTGCCATGGGGTACTGGTTGTCTTTTGAAATGTCAATAGGTACTGATAGGTGGGAAAATAGGTGCTATGGGGACTTTGGTGTGGCTCTGAAAATGTCAGTAGTGCTTAAGCAGTTGACTTGGTCACCTATCTGTATCTTCAGGTGCCTAAATACCTTTATACATCTGTCTCTGTGCCTACATGGTAACGTTTTACCAGTTAAACCAGTATAGTTATACTGGAATGGTTATACTAGTCTAACCCTCTGTGGGGAAATTCTTATTCTGAAATACAGGTGGCTTTTTTTTTTATTTAGCTTAAACCACTTCCCAAATGATGTAAGCTAAAACTGGCCATCTTATACTGGAATGTGTCCATACTGGGTGTTATGCTGGTATAACTATATTGGTTTAATTTCATATCTTATACTAGTATAACTTTCCTGTGTAAACAAGCCCTGAGTAAGTCACTTACTCTGAGGCCATGTCTACACTACAAAATTATGTCTACCTCAGGTACGTTGGCATACAGCCGCTGCAGTTATTACATCACTTGTACATTTCAACACTTTGCACCTTGTATCAGCAGTGCATGTCCTCACCAGGAGTTCTTATATCAGTGCAGAGAGCAGTGCACTGTGGGTAGGTATTCCACTGTGAAACTTGCCACCATCCAGCGCAGGGTGTTTTGGAAAGTTTTTGAAAAGTCTGATGGGGGGCTGAAACAAGTTGCACTGGGGTAACTGAAAGCATGCTATCAATTTCCCATAATGCAGTGTTCTCCATCCCATAATTTCATCTGCCTCCCCCAGTATATTACACCTTCTTTTCAAAAACTGCACAAACCTGCATGTCCCTCCCCACTGCTTGCCATTTCTGACAGAATCATGGAGCTTGCACAGCTCTGCACTATTGTCAGGAGCATTGCAAGCACAGGGTGCATGATCCTCCAGTATTTGCAGAGCTACAAGAGGAGCCATGGGGAACATGACGATTTCTTGGAGGCTAGGTTGCTGTGGCACATAGAAAGAAACAATTCAAGGTTGTTAGTGGCATTCATGAAGCAGCTGGAGATGGAGTGCCAGTTTTGGGCCCAAGAAACAAGCACTGACTAATGGGTCGTGCAGATTTGGGATAATGAGCAGAGGCTGCAGAACTTTTGGCTGCGCAAGACCACATTCCTGCCAAACTTGCCCCAGCGCTTTGGCAATGGGACACCAAAAATGAGGGCCGCATTAACAATTGAGAAGCGAGTGGCGATTGCACAATAGAAACTCGCAATGTCAGATTGCTACCGATCAGTCAGGAATCAATTTGAAGTCAGGAAATCCACTGCAAGGGACATTGTCATGCAAGTGTACAGGCCCATTAATCACCTCCTGTTATGCGGAACTGTGACTCTGGGCAATGTGAAGGACATGGTGGATGATTTATGCAGCAATGGGGTTCCTTAACTGTCGAGGGGTTATAGATGGCACGCATATCCCTATTTTAGCACCAGACCACCTCATCACAGAGTACATCAACAGAAAAGGCTACATTTCTATGGTAATGCAGGCACTGGTGGATGACCAGGGACACTTTACTGACATCAATGTGGGCTGGTCAGGGAAGGTATATGATGTGTGCATCTTTAAGAACACAGGACTGTTCAGAAAGCTGCAAGCAGGGGCTTTTTTTTCCGCAACGGTCAGATTACCATTGGGGAATGTTGAAATGCCAGTAGTGATCCTGAAGCCCCTTGCTACCATGCTTCATGAAGCCATATATTGGCCACGTCAACAGCACCAAGGAACACTTCAATTATACGGGCTCAGCAGGTGCAGGATGACAGTTGAATGTGCCTTTGGTCATTGGCGTCGTTTTCTTGTAAGATTGGGCCTCAGTGAGAAAAATATCCCAATGATTATAGCTGCTTGCTGTGTCCTGAATATGTGAAGCAAAGGGGGAAAAGTTTCCGCTGGGGTGGAGGACAGAGGTGGAGCAGCTGTCGGCTGAATTTGAACAGCCAGATACAAGGGCTGTTAGAAGAGCTCAGTGCGGAGCTATCTGGCTCAGGCAGGCTTTGAAAGACCATTTTAATAGTGAGCCAGAGTAGTGTGTGTTGTTGTAGTGTGCTGCACCTGATCTTGCTCCTTTGCAGCCTGGTATGAATCTTGCAGTGACTGCTCTGTATGTAGGAATATAACATTGTCAATGCACCTATTAATATTGTCTGTGAATGATGTAATGGGTTCTGTGACAAAATGAAGTAATAGGAAATTGGTGGGTGTCAGACCAGCTCAGCACCAGATTTATTTAATAATAATAATAAAGATTAATTTTGTTCCAAAGATAGAATTTTATTCTGTAACATGAACCAAGCAATTAAAAAAAACATTGATAAATGAAGGGAACAGAACTTATGAAGGGGAAAGAAAAACTCCATTTCAGGTACACATACATCAACAATGGCTTTCACAGGTCATGATATGTGAAGCTGTGATTGTCTTTAAAGTCCCCCTGGGTGGAGTGGTAAGCATGATGCTCTGACTGCTGAGGTTACATGGAATGTAGAGCGGGGGGTATAGGGAGGTCCTAATATTACAATCTCTATAGGCTGCAGAGGGGGGCGAGCACAGGATTGCTGAACCTGCAGATCCACCAAAGTCTGCAGCATCTCTGTTCTCTGTCTGAAAAGCGCAAACATGTCATGCTATACCTCCTTCTCCTTTTCCTGCTCCTTTCTCCTCCCGACTATATCCTTCTCCAGGCTGTCTGCAAGGGTGATTCTCCAGGCCCTGGTCTTGTTTTCTGATGCAGGACTAGCTTGTAGGATCTCCAGGAACATGTCATCCCAAGTCCTCTTCTTTTTCCTCTGTATCTGGCTTAGTCATTCTGAGGGTGTGGAGGGGGAGACTCTGAAGGCTACAATGTCAGCAGCTGCAGAAAAACATACAGGCACCATTGTCAGTAGGGTGACTAGATGTCCCAATTTTATAGGGACAGTCCTGATTTTTGGGTCTTTTTCTTATATAGGCTCCTATTGCCCCCAACCACCTGTCCTGATTTTTCACATTTGCTGTCTGGTCACCCTAATTGTCAGTGTATTTGTGACGGAAACTGAAACTTAAGATACTGAACTCACTCCCCTTGTTCCCCAAAAGTTGCAAGCACCACATTTTCACTTCTGCTTGGGATTGATAGAATGGGGCTGGGAGGACGGCAGAGTGTTAGGGAAATGAGGGTGGAATAGCTTGTTGACATAATTATGGTTGTATAGGGAAATAGCACTGAATACTGGCACCATTTTACACAGGAGGTGGTGATTTTAGCTGATATCTCACTCCCTAGGATAACAGAGGTAGAGAAAGCACAGCCGGTGCTGGAGTCCCGATTCTGCCTGCGCCCATATGCTGCTATCCTGTGAATTGCAATGGTGCCTGTTGAAGTAATTGCTGAATGGTGTGGGAATGTGTCATAGCACGGCAGAAGAAATAAGGCAGGCCTCCCAGAAACCTCCAGCAGAGACCTACAGAGTACCTCCATGAAAGTTTCATCTAGAATCCTATGGAGGATTCATAGGACATCCTGGTCCACATAAACAAACTGCTCTGTGTGCCCCCCCCCCTGCCTAACTCTAGAGCAGAATGAAAAGCAAATATCAACCCTACTTCTCTTATTTTTTTCACTACCTTTTCAAGTAAAAGAAGAGTAAATTAACAGATGTACTGTTAACTGCTACTTTGGGGGTTCCAGCTATGTAATTTCAAAGCAAACTGCATACTTACCAGAGGTTCCTCCCCCTGCATGAGGCTCACCCATGTTCCACTGGTGGGACTGGCTGGATGGCAGCTGGATTTCCCTGGTCGCCTGTTTCCCATACGCCTCCTCCTCTTCTTTCCTACTCAAGGCAGGGGCCTGTGATTCCGGCACTGCTGCTGGTTCCTGCCATACCCCTTCTCCTGCATCCCCTTGTAGATGTCCACGTTTCTACTTTTGGATTGGAGCTGTGCCTGCACAGCCTCTTCTCCCCACAGGCCCAGGAGAGCCAATATGTCCTGTGTACTCCAGGAAGGAGCACACCTGCAGTATGTAGCTGGCATGGTTGGCTGGGCAGTTGCACTCAACAATGGAGAGTTGCTAGGTGTATTCACCAAGCTGAGCAACCAGGAAAAGGAATTTCAAAAATTTAAAGGGGAGAGATGGCTTTCTGTCTACCTGACCCCTGGGCCCCTAGCGGAATTCACAACAGTGTCCAGAGCTGTCAGTGTGGGGCATTGTGGGACAGCTCCTGGAGGCCAGTAACAGTTGACATAAGTAACACAGTATCTACTCTATCACTGTGTCAATCTGATTACATTGACCATGACCTAAGCTGCTCAGGAAGGTGTAGACCAACCATAGGCCATTTGACCGTTGTGTTATCTACTCCTGCTCAGAGCAGGTCTAGATGACATGGCTGTCTATATTACAGTTTCCACTATTGCTAGCATCCATGCTAGATCAATGGTAACAGACCTGTCTAAATGTTTAAGTTTTTCTGTTTTTAGGTCCTGACAATACTTTAGGCCAGGCCTACACTAGAAAATTAAGTTGGTTTAACTACGTTGATCAGGGATGTGAAAAATCCACACCCCAGAGCGGCATAGTTAAACTGACCTAAGTCCTGTGTAGACAGAGCTAGGCTGATGGAAGAATTCTTTCATTAACCTAGCTACTGCCTGTTGAGGAGGTGGATTACCCATGCCGATGGAAGAACCACTCCTGTCCGTGTAGGTATTATCTACATTGGAGCACTACAGCGGCACAGTTGTGCTGCTGTAGTGTTTTAAGACAAACCTTTAGTATAACTTTGATAGGGTTACTGGCCTATTGGATGGGGGTAAGCAATAGACATGATATAGCCTGATTTTAGTAAGCCTCTTAACACAATCCCACGACATGCTCATAACCAAACTAGGGAAATGTGGTCTATGTGAAATTATTATAAAGTGGATGCACATCTTGTTGAAACACCATATTCAAAGAGTAGTTATCAACGGTTCGTTGTCAAACTGGGAGGACCGTGTATATTTCTTGAGAGCCCACAAGGATCTGTCCTCGGTCCAGTACTATTCAATATTTTTATTCATGACTTGGATAATGGAGTGGAGAGTATGCTTATAATAGTTGCAGATGACACCAAGATGGGAGGAGATGCAAGCACTTTGGAGGAAAGGATTAGAATTCAAAATGACTTTCACAAATTGGAGAACTGGTCTGAAATCAACAAGATGAAATTCAACAAAGACAAGTGAAAAGTGCTTCACTGAGGAAGGAAAAATCAAATGCACATCTACAAAATGGAGAATAACTAGCTAGGCAGTAGTCTGATTAAAATAATTACAAATTATTTATTTATTTATTGCTGAAAATGATTTGGGTCTTACAATGGATCACAAATGGAATATGAGTCAACCATGTGATGCAGCTGCAAAAAAGGCTAATATTCTGGGATGTAAACAGGATTGTTGAATGTAAGACAAGATATGTAATTTTCCTGTTCTGCTTGGCACTGGTGAGGGCTCAGCTGGAGTACCGTGTCCAGTTCTGGATGCTATGCTTCAAGGAAGAGGAACAAATTGGAGTGTCCCAGAGGAGGACAGCAAAAATGATAAAAGGTTTAGAAAATATGACCTATGAGGAAAGATTAAAAAATCTGGGCATGTATAGTCTTGAGAAAAGAAGCCTGAGGAGGGCCCTGATAACAGTCTTCACATATATTAAGGGGTGTTATAAAGAGGATGATGATCAGTAGTTCTCCATATTCACTGAAGTAATGGACTTAATTTGCAGCAAGGGTTTAGGAAAAACCTTCTAACACTAAGGATAGTTAAGCATTGGAATAGGCTTCCATGGGAGGTTGTGAAACCTGTCAGTGGAGGGTTTTAAGAATGTTAGCAAAACACATATCAGGGATGGTGTGCATTTACTTGGTCCTGCCTCAGCACTGGGGTCTGGCCTTGATAGGGTTGCCTGGTGTCCAGTTTTTGACAGGTAAGTCCGGTTTTAAGGGGACCCATACAGGCTCTGGTCAGAAGTATTGACGGGACACCAAAAGTCCAGTCACTGCATATCTGTCGTGCCCCCGCTCCCACCAGCCCAAGGCTCCTTTAGCCCCCAAGTGCTGGCCCCAGAGCCAGGGAGGGGCAGAGCTGGACTCAGCCACTAGTCCCCTCCCAGCGGGGCTGGGGAGGACACTTCTCCTGTACAGGCTGCTCCACAGGGCCTGGTCAGACATACCTCCAGGAACCTCCCACAGCTGCAGGAAGCTCCCTGAGAACTCTTTGCCTCGAGCTGCTGCTGGCCAGAGCAGGAGAACCACGGTCCCCATCGGCCTCCCTCTTCTCTTTATGGTGAGTGAGCCTTTGGGTGGGGATGCCTGGTTTTGAAACATTGGAGAGTTGGCAACCCTAGGCCTGGATGAAACCTCAACGTCCCTTCCAGCCCTCCAGCTCCAGGAGCCTGAAGTCAGAGACCCAGGAGTGGCACTGGCCCCGGCCTCGGTTAGAACAGCTGCTGTGGTTGAGACCTAAGCCTGCACTGCCACGGCCAGTCAAGTCAGGGGGCAGCCAGCTTGTCGGGGGCGCCTGACTGGCCTGTACTGGGAGCGGAGACTGGGCCGCAGTTTCCCCAGCTGGACGTGGGGTAATGGCAGCGCTCTCCCACGCAGCCTATAATGTTAACCGGGGAGTGTCTGTACAGCAAGTGGGGCCGGGCCCAGCCGCGGCCCCTTTCCACTGAGAGCAGCCGCAGTGGCCAGGGCTCCGCGCAGCAAAGCGCGGCTGGTCCCGGCTGCCCGCGGATTGCAGTTCCCGCCTCAGCAGCAGCCCGGCGCCGCGCGGGGCGCAATGCCCTGGGCAGGCGGAGCCCGAGCCTGGCCAGGACGGGGGGGCTTTGCAGGCGGCTCCTTCCTGGCTGGCAGCCCCGGAGGCTGCTCCTCTGCAGGCGCCTGTTGCTCTGCCGCGGGGCGCGCTCCCTGTCCGGGCGCCTCTGCTGTTCCCGGGGCGCTCGGCGCTTCCCCTCCCTGCCCCGGGCGCTTCTCCTCTCGCCCTCTGCGCGGGTGAAGCGGAGCCAGCGGAGCAGAGCGAAGCGCGTCTCCCTGTCAGGCCGGGTGTCTCCTCCTTCGCCGCTGCCCGCTGCCGCGACAGCAGCCGGTAAGAGAGCTAGTCCCTGGGGGGTGAAGCTCTTTGGTGCTGACTGGGCACCTCTGAACCTACAATGAGGATCTGTCGCTACTAGGGAATCCCCCCGGGCTGTTCCCAGGCCGGGCTGGCCAAAACCACCCCAACTTCTTCAGCGAGTCGGTAGCCAGAGCTAGCCCGTCCTTCAGCCCCCGCGCTTTCGCCGGGAAGGCGGAACTCTCCTGTCCCCGCCAAGCGAAGGATGCGCAGAAGGAGGGTCGCTCGCTGCGGGGCAGAGGGTCCCTGTGCCGAGGTCCCCTGTGCGAGCCAGACACGCGGAGATGTATTCGCTTGTAGAATCAGCGATGTGCTAGCCTCCAATTGAGACAATATGTTACTCACAGTAAGCAAGGTTTTCACTGTATGTGAGCCAGGGGAATCCCCCCCCCGCCCCATCTCACCGTCAGTTTCCTAACTGCTCATTCAGTAATTTCGCAGGCACAGATTATTCATGTTTTCTCCTTTTAAATGTTTGTCTGCCACTTACATGATCGTTTACCTACATATATACTATGATACACTATTGAACAGCTGATAGTTCTGAGACCTCATTGTGTCTTTGCTGAGCCTTGGCACCAAAGAAATGTCACTGAATCAAACTGGCTTACAGAAGGGCTAGTTCAGGGGTGGGCAAACTTTTTGGCCCGAGGGCCACATCTGGGTATGGAAATCGTATGGCGGACCATGAATACTCACAAAATTGGGGGTTGTGGTGTGGGCTGCTGCTGGGGGTGCGTGCTCTGAGGTGGGGCTGGGAATGAGGGGTTGGGGGTGCAGGAGGATACTCCGGGCTGGGACCGAGGGGTTCAGAGGGTGGGCGTCCAGGTTCTTGGCAGCACTTACCTCAAGCAGCTCCCAGAAGCAGCAGCATGGCGCCCCTCCGGCTTCAACAGAGGCACAGCCAGGCGGCTCTGTGCGCTGCCCCGTCCACTGGAGCTTGGGGCGGGGGCAGCGTGTGAAGCCCCCTGACTGCCCCTACATGTAGAAGCCGGAGGCGGGGACGACATGCTGTTGCTTCTGGGAGCCGCGTGGAGTGGGGCAAGTCCTGGACCCCACTCCCCAGCAGGAGCTTGAGGGCCGAATTAAAACACCTGGAGGGCCGGATGCCACCCTGGGGCCGTAGTTTGCCCACCCCTGGGCTAGTTTAATCAGGCCAGCTAATGCCATGCGACAAGGAATATAACATACCCCAGGACTCCGGTATGTTATATTCTCCTTAAAACCATTGTAACGGCAACAGGAATGATCGCTTACTAAGAAATTTGGATTGCAGGTCCTTTATTCACCAATTCTGAAATGCTAACATTCTTGACTGCATATTATCCATTGGGCAGTGAATCGGTGTTGATAAAGAGATTTAAACTCCCTTGCCTCTTCTAGTGTTCCCTGCAAGTCAGCAGTTCACATAGATCCGCTGAGCATTCTTCCCTCTTCAGTCTTTAAAGTCTCATTTCAGCAAAATGCTCACGAGTATGCATAATTTTAAGCATATTTTTAAATGCTTTGCTGGATTGAGGCCTAATATAAAGTAATGAGAATTGTTTTTTCCTAGTTTCATCTGGAAACCTGTCATTCCCTGTTACTAACATGTCACTTAGCCTGGTGAGTTTTCCTGTATTCTTCAGATACACCTCTACCTCGATATAACGCGGTCCTCAGGAGACAAAAAATCTCACCGTGTTATAAGTGAGACCGCATTATATCAAACTTGCTTTGGCCCTCCGTTCCTTATTCCCTGACCGCCCCCTTCAGAGACCCCCGTCCCTAATCACCTCCAGGACCCCACCTCCTACCCAACTCCCCTGCTCCCTGTCCCCTGTCCATGCCCTCCACCCCCTGACAGGCACTCACCGGCAGCGTCGGGAAGCGGAGCAGCCCGGCCCCAGCCCGCTCCACTCCGCCACCTCCAAGCCGCGGCGCTCCGCTTCCCGCCGCCGGTGAGTGCGGGGAGGTTGGGGAAAGGACGCCCCCCGCACGCACCGGCGGTGGGAAGCGGAGCGACCCGGCCACAGCCCGCTCCACTCTGCCATCTCCGCTTTCCGCCGCAGGTGAGTGCGGGGAGGTTGGGGAAGTGGCAGAGTGGAGCAGGCTGGGGACGGGCTGCTCTGCTGCTGCTGGTGAGTGCGGGGGGGGGGGGATCCCATCCCCCAAGCCCCCTCCCCCAAGCAACACAGCTGGGGCCAGGGCGAGGGAAGCGGAGCGGGCTGCTCCCGGCCCCCCGCTAATCCCCAGGGCCACTCTGGGACTGCGGGGCCCCCAAAAGTGTCCCCCACAGCTCCTGCCTCCCAGGCGCTGAGGGAGGGAGCCCCTGACCACCCCTGAGACCCTCTGCCCTTTATCCAACCCCTCGGCCCCGGCACCCTTAACATGCTGCTCAGAGCAGCGTGTCAGAGCTTTACCACTTTGTATGCGAAAATGTTATATCAGGGTAGAGGTGTATCGGACCTTATGTTTTATTGACAGGAAACATTCCCTTGGTTTGTTCTAGTACCGTTTTTAAAAATAGTTTTTCATTCCTTTCTGAACATCACAACTTCTTCCTCTTTTTTGAAAGAATCTCTTTTTATA
This sequence comes from Trachemys scripta elegans, assembly GCF_013100865.1. NCBI lineage: Eukaryota > Metazoa > Chordata > Testudines > Emydidae > Trachemys > Trachemys scripta. Next base: position 232,515,156 of record NC_048298.1, read on the forward strand.
AGACAAATTTCAGCGGAAACAATTCCCTCCCACATTTTTCCTGATCGTGACACGAAGATGGTGGCAGATAATGTGGCTCAGGAGATTAAATCTCCCAATTTGCTAGCATGAGTGGGAGAAACCCAAGAGAAAAAATCAGATCTAGCAAGCTGAAATTAAGAGTGTGTGTCTTGCCTATGAGTAGCAACTATTAGTCACAAGTCCAGATATTATGAAGTATTTTACATACCACTCTGTACCTTAACCTCCCTGAACACTCTTCTGCCTGTTTCAAAGAATAGTTTGAATCAAGAGTGGAAACTCTTAAAATATGCTGCTAAGAAGGAAAAAACAACAACAGCATCAACAAAACTGTGCTACTAAAGGATGAGAAAGTGAGGTTTAAATAGAGTAGATATTAAATGGTGCTCCTGAGTCTATATCAGAAGTTCCACTCATCATGCTGGTGTGATCTGCCAAAAAAAGAATAGTATTTAAGAACCATAAATTATCAGATTTCAGTTTCAAACCTTAGGTAGCTGTGCACATTTTCACTACCTTTTTCAAAGGCGGTCTATGATTTTTGTATCTCACCTGGTTAGGATGCCTGCCTCTAGAAAAAAAAAGTTCGGCTAGAAGATATGCAACCCGATATAAACTCAAAGAATTAAACAACAAACAAACCTTGCATTAGTTTTTATGCATAATCCCTGAGTCTTTATATTCTATTCAGGATAGAGTATGGAACCTTATTATTCATGTGACTTTTGTTTTTTAGCTCAGTACTTGGTCCTGCTAGTGAAGGCAGGGGGCTGGACTCAATGACCTTTCAGGGTCCCTTCCAGTTCTATGAGACAGGTATATCTCCATTTTTTGGGGGAGGGATAGCTCAATTGTTTGGCCTGCTATACCCAGGGTTGTGAGTTCAATCCTTGAGGGGGCATTTAGGGATCTGGGGCAAAAATCTGTCTGGGGATTGGTCCTGCTTTGAGCAGGGGGTTGGACTAGATGACCTCCTGAGGTCCCATCTAACCCTGATATTCTATGATTCTATGACCAGTAGCTCAGGAGCTGAAGAAGTCACAATAGCCCAGCAGCTGTGGAGATGAATTTGGGCTAGGTATTGTCCTATGGAAATAGGTTTTGCCTTCTTTACATTAGTAACTGGAATATTTTAAAAGAAAATAAGCTCATGCTGTCCTCCTGAAGAAGAATCCAGTCTAGGCAGTAGGTAATACTGGCTCTCAAAGGTTGGAAAATTAACTTATTTCTTCTTTGTAGGTATGTGTCTGAGGCAGGCGGGGGGGAGGGAAGGGAAGGGACAGGGAGGAGACAGTGAATCTTCAATGGATCAGAGAGAGCAAGTTAAAGAGCGGGAGAACAAGTACATCTATTTGTATTATTATTTTATTTTTAAAAAGTGCTATTTTAATGATGCAAGAGCTTGCAGTTTTAATTCAAAATTGTGTATAGTTGTAAATCTCAATGGCAAGCTTTACAACAAGCTTATGCTAAAATTGCAAAAGGTTTAGTTAAAATACCCCCAAACAAACCTGAAATCAGAAATCTGCTTCTCTCAGAGCTGTCCACAGAGTCCTAAATTATACCATATTCATTGGATGTGTGGCACATATGTCACAAATTCAGGCATATGTGTACATGTGGCTTAGGGAGAGGGACTGGGTAAAGTTGCCTCACCTGGCTGTAGAGGTATGTATTAGTTGGTCTTAGTTTATTATTCTGAGTACACGTAATGTTTACATTAGTAAAGCACAACAGTACAGTATTAGAACCGATCCTATTATTAGGTGCTGTGCTGACTACCCTGTGTTGTCCCACTGAAGAGTCTCCACTTCAGTCTTATTTACTAATGTTTTACGCTTGCTTTTACTGGTGTAAATGTCAATACATGATGAAAAGCAGTGACTCATGCCTCCTCTGCCCTCAAGTAGTGCATAAGGCAGTTAAAATAATGTATACTTCTATCTAAGTGGCATGTTAAAATCTAATATGAAGAAAATTGAAGACAGCTGGCATGCTTCCTGGTTTGCCAACAAATTTTTGTATTTTTAGCTATAACTACAGATGCCTTCAGACTGTGGGCTTGATCTTATGTTAATTGAAGTCATTTGCAAAATTTCCATTGACTTTAATGGTCCAATCCTGCAAACACCGTAGTCATGATGGAAAGCCCTAGCACCCAATAATTAAGGTTTGCAAGATCAGGTCTTTAGTTTGATTGCGTCTATAGCTAGAATGAGCAGCATTTTATAATGTACAGTACTTAATCAAATATGAGTCAAAAAGAAATGATATAGAACATCTAACATGAAATATAAGTAGTGGAAGGAAAAACAACCATTCTCTCCAACTGATACGAACCTTGCCAGTAAAACTCCTGGATTATGACCTTATACATGTAAATACGCTTTGATGATAAAAAAATTTCTGGTGGAAATCCCATCTTCACTACACATTTGTTATATTACTCATGAACTTAGTTTTAGACAAATTTGTTGTATATGTGATGGATCATGTATATTTGTTTTTCTTCCAAAACTCTGTCAGTTAAACGAAGAACACTTCCCTTTTTTCCAGAGAAGAAGCTACAAGTAAGTCAAGAAAATGGCTTTTGAAAGTCTGATTATTCCATTTTTAATGTTCCTCAGCAAAGCTACAACTGGTAAGCATAAATCAGTTTGACAGTAAGATATGGCATAATTTAGTGAATATTTGGTATACTGTAGCTGGGTGAATTTTTTTTGAATGAATAGTTTATTTGCTGAAAAATGCAGTTTTGGGTCACTATTTGTGACTTTGGGTCAAAGTTGGCAGATAGTTTGGGGCAACACTTTTTTTTTTTAATTGAAAATGTCTAAATGTTTCATTTAAAAAATGTCAAAATGAAACATTGCAACTTTTTGTTTTGAAAAGACATTTCATTTAGAAATTTAGTTAAAGAAACAAAGGGTAACAAATACTTGAAAACAAAATGAAATGAAAAAAAAAGGTGTTTGTTTCAGTCAAAGAAAACATTTTGTTCAACTCAAAGTGAAGTTTTGTTGGATTTTCATTTCAGCAAGAAAAACTGAAGAATTTTCATTTTGGGTTGATTGGTTTGGCCACTGAACTGAAAAAAAATCGGTTATTTGCTCAGTTCTAGTGAGTAATGCATAATGCAATGACATTCTGCTCTTTCGCTTGTTGCAGTACTGGAATCTACAGTACATACCAGGAATTAAGTAGAACAATGGATAGTTATTCTAATTAAGTTAGTAATGGGTCTGAACCAAACCCTAGACCAAACACTTCCAATGTCTGTTAAAGTTCAGATCCAGTTCCAGACTTTGCCATTTAGATAGACCCATCTTTAAATAGAAAAATTGTGAAAGGAGAGGACCCTTCCTCACTAAAAGTAGTACCTTACGTCCTGATCCAAAGTAGTTACTGTCAACAGAACAATTCCAATTGACTGAATGGGCTTTGGATCCTGGCCTTGCTCTGTAATTAGCCCCACTGAAATCAAGTAAGTAAGGTACTATCCCACCTGAATAAGGATTGCAGAATTGGGCTGTGACAGAGAACTGGGAACCAACAGCTGAGCCAGCACTCTGATCACTTGAACACCAATTAAATCCATCACTCCCAGGCTGGACCTGACTGTGCCTAATTAGTGGATTAGAATGGGCTGAGGAGGACTAAAAAGGTAATTAACCCGTTAACACAGAGGGTGGAAGAAGGAAAATGCTGTGGAGGGGCAAGTTAGTGGGACCAGAACCAAAAAGGGTCTATGGATGGAGAGATTTCTTCTCTCTACTTGGCAGAGGAGAAATTGATGCTGTGAATGATGTAGTCAGTAAAGGGGGGAGAGCAATGTAAAAAATTATAGGGTGGTGGTTAACAATAGAAAGTCTCTGAATGACCTGTGGAGAAAGAGTAGAAGACAGGAGCAGGACCATGCTCTATCACGGAGGCCCTTACAGATGTTTCCTGAAGTCCATGGGAAAAACTGCCACTTTCCTCTAGGCATGAGAAGTTTTGCCTGAGTAAGGGCAGAATAAAGGCTTGAAAACTGGGTCCTCAGGTTGGGATAAATATTGATTTCCTGATATGGCCACACTCTTCAGCAGCTATTAGGTCTGCTGAAAGAAAATCTGTTTAGAAAGAAACAGGATAGACAGCAAGTGCCATTAGAATCAGTCCAGTCTCATTATCTGAAAACAGTGTTTTGCTTCCTAACCATTCTTTTTTCTGTGAAGAAGAGCTGTGCCCCTTGCGTCGCTCCATTGATGTACTTGAAGGGGAATATTTTTTCCTTTGCTTCCCTGGATCAATACGAGATAATCTTCGCAGTAAAACAAACACAGTGACCTGGTTCAAAGAAAATGAAGGAAAGATTAATTTGATCCAAGAAACACACAGACTTGTTTTAAATGGGAGATTTCTGGAGTTTTGGCCAGCTGAACTCAGTGACCTGGGGAATTACACATACATACTCAGGTGGGTACACGTGCCCAGTGGATTATGTAGAGTCTTTGCAACTGTATAAAAATAGGACCTGATCCTCTACTATCAGAACCTTGTGTTGTTATTAGCACTGATGCAAAGGGGTACAGAAAGCTAAATTTACCCAAGTAGTATCATGTTACATTCATGTGCACAACTCTAAATAACTACACAGAGTGCAAGGCAGTGAAGAATTGAGCTCATAAAGTTTACAATTAATTGTAGGTAGACAGAATCTCTAAACATTTAAGCAAACCTTTTGTTAAAGAAGACTGGTGGTTTTTTTGTTCCTCCTAGACATGACATATTATCTATGCTTAAAAACTGATTAATAACATATTTCTTTCAAATCATATGGAGAGGTTTACTTGCGTTGAGTAAGTAACTGACTGTGTGTGAGTGTTCCCGTTGAAATCAATGGGACTAATTGTATGTTAAAGTAATACACAAGATGAGTAAGAATAGCATAATTAGGCTTTGGCTTTTATACAGAACTTTACCTCATTGGAAGTATTAAAAGCACAAATGGAATGGTTATATTTGATTTCTAGCTGAGTATGCTCTTTCATCTCAGAATAGCTTTTACAAAGCAGTGACTCAAATGGAGCTGTAAGACTAGTGCACTCTGAGTTGTGATATTGTTCAGGAGGGCAGGAAGAAAGTGTGGTTTAACAATGGTTAAATCAAGTTTTGAAAAGGTGAAGATGTTTCTATTATAACTGACTTATACTGAAACTGCAGTACGTTTCAAGACAAAGGCTAAAAGAATAATTCCTTTCTCATAGTGTATTATGTAAGCAACGGTTTGTGCTTTTATTACCGGAAAATTTTAAAGGTCCTTTCCTGTTTATAAAATACAGGGTAGGTGTGACTGTAGTTATATAGCGCTGAAAAATACAAAACTCAGTTCTCCAGTAATAAAAAGGGCTAGAATTTAATGGACTACAACTTTTTATTAGACTTAATTTATCAACAGCCTCCATTATTTTTTGAAATGTCCAAAAATTGTAATTAATTTAGAATATGATTTTATTTTATTTTTAAATTAAATTTATTTAAATATTAACTTAAAAATTATAGGAATGATTTTCAGAATTTTTGATATCAAAATGGTTATCAATTAAAATGTTGATTAAAAGTAATGAAAGTTCATTATAGAAAAGTCATTTTTGGTTGAAAATTTGCAACTGGCTTTATTGGACAATGTACTAAAAGAAATAGGTGAAATTGATTGAATAATTTGTTCATGTTATATTCTTTACTCAGCTCTTTTGACTTGGAAGAAAAATAGAGGTTACTTAGGTAAAGCAGCAATGCACCAGTGAAACATTTTCACAACAAATCACAGTGTTCTGATGGGAAAACCAAACAAACAATAAAAACAAAATCAAACAAACCAAGCCCCTCCCCCCCCAAATAAATGAAATGAGTGCAGATTTGTTTATTGAGTCAATTTAACAGTTTAGCACAGAGTTGACCACAGTTAGCCCCATTTCTTGTCATGAAGGTTCCTGCTACATTTGACACATGGAGTTGGCTGACAATCTTTGCCACACATCTGTGTTGTTTGTATGGTTTTGTGCAGCACATATCTTAAATTCCTGTGGTTACTGGAAATCAGGTCAAATAAGCTCTTCCATAGTAGTGACCTTGTAACTAGGTAAATTGTAAGTAACTGAAAAAAAAAATTAGAGGTGGAAGTCAGTGACAAGCAAATGACACTTTAAGGCTCTGATCCTGCAAAGACTTGTGCATGTATTTAGCTTTATGCATGTATGGCCCTGTTGATTTCAATGTGACCAGGGCCAGCTCCAGGCACCAGCCCTCCAAGCATGTGCTTGGGGTGGCACCTGGAGGGGGGCGGCGCTCACCCGGGGAGAGCGGGGCCGCGGCCGGGCTCGCCGCCCTCCTCCCGGCGCTCTGCCGAGAGCGGGGCCCCGGCCAAGCTCGCCGCCCTCCCCCTGGCGCTCCGGCCGCCGGGGAGAGCGGGGCCGCCCTGCCCCCGGTGCTCCGGCCAGCCAGGGAGAGCAGGGCCGCAGCGGGCTCGCCGCCCTCCCCGGCGCTCTGGCTGGTCGGGGAGAGCGGGGCTGTGGCCGGGCTCGGCACCCTCCCCTGCCGCGCTCCCCGTTTGGGGGGGGGGCGGAGGACGGCGGGAGGCTTTTTTGCCTGGGGCGGCAAAAAAGCCAGAACTGGCCCTGAATGGGACTATACCCATGCTTGAAGCTGAACACATGCTTACATGCTTTGGGAACAGAACACTCAGCTGTAAAGTGGTAATACTACATCAAAATCTGACCTTGATAGTGAAATGGCCGAGGGGTGATTTGTAATCTAATATGTATTCAGTATTTTTTTTTGTAAAATCTTAATTGCTACTTTATGAATTTTCACTCTCCAATGGGCTTTGCTGAGCCAGGCTACATGTTTTGAGTTTTAGCCAAATAGTGATTTTTTGTAATACCATATTCCCCACAAAGTACAACCAAAGAACTAAAGTGAAAGCCAAGACAGAAAGATAAAACCTCATAGAGTGTAAGAGACAAGGATGTCTCTTAATGCATGTTGACTAAAATCTTATGTGGCAGACTGGATTGGAAATGCTCCAAGCCAAATTCATACCTAGTGTAAGGCTCATCTTCTGTAGAGTTACACCTGTTTACACCACGTCTGAATTTGGCCCAACATATTCAGTGTGTTCTACAACTAACTAGGATTAAAAGAAATGTGGGTTCAGTTCCTCATTCTACCATAGGCTTCCCATGTGATTTTGGGTAAGTCAGTTGTTTGTCCATCTCTATTCCCCATCTGCAAATTCTAGATGATAATACTTGCCTACCTCACAGGGGTGTTGTAAGGATACATCTATTATTAATTCTCAGGTGGTGCTCAGACAAAGGTCACGTTGAGCATATAAATATATAGGTTAACTGTTCCTGCTTTCTTAGTTTTCCCTCTTGTGATACACTACTAATTTTTAGACTGTGCCAAGCCAGTTTTTTTGGATTGGTTTACTCTGACCCCACATACATTTATTAATCAGAACATGAGGTCAATGTTTAATCCACTACCTTCTTCTGAAATGACTGTTATATATATCATATATTTGAAAATAGTACCAGTGGGTATTTCCTCTAACAGAACTATCTCCAACTCAGTCCAGACTAGATAAAACAAAAGTAGCTTATTATTTATTTTAGGATTCAACAGAGAAATTGTATATAAAATAAAGGATGTTTAACATTAACAGAGTTGTTGAGGGTCATATAGAAGGCTGATAAAACTACAAAACCTATTTGGTACACTAGAATTGGGAAAACGTTAACGTATTGGGGAACATTTAATTGAGTAAAAACTGAATTGGCTTTGATGGTTTTCATGACTCTTTTTATTGCAAATATTTTTATTTGTGATTTTTTTTTGTTAGCAAGTATGTTAACATAAAACAGAAGTCTGTGAGTACTCTTGCAAATCAAGCTACTTGTTTAGATGCCTTAATGTGTAATAGAGAGCTGTACTTTTTTTGAAATGTTGATTATTGGCTTTCAGTAACATTCATTTTTCTCCAATACTTTAATTCGCCCAAGACTCCTCCAGTTCCCATTGGCTCACACTTATGTACATGGGAATATTCAACAATGAAAGTATTTACATATCGTATCAAAGTAATTAACTCTGCCTTTTGGGTAATATGTAACTATGAAACAAAGTGCCTTTGCTCAGTAGTAATTTGTGCTTCTCCATGAAACCCTCAGGATTTGTGAACATTTTCACAAATACTTTGGCGGTTGTCTGTATGGCAGCAAACAATGAATAATGTGACCACATGAACAACAACAGAGTGAGCTTGCCAAGTTTATTTGTTCATAAATATTCACAAATCACTTTTTAAATTATCTCTATATCAAACCTTAGTAAATTAGATGAATAAGTCTCTAAACCCACTAACTGGTCATTTTAAACTACTTGAGCATCATTATGATAATTTGTATGTATCCTTGCCACCATATATTGTTATATTATTATAAATAATTATGAAACTGAATGGTTTCATGATTCTGTTTTGATATGCTTGTCTATTACTTAAGCTGGGGCTTTACTAAATATAACATCTAGTTTATGTGGGGAAGTAAAGAAAAGGAAGTAAAAGAAAATGGGATAATATAGGTATGCTTTTTTTTCTAATGATTATATTTTAGGTATATATTTTGTTGTTGTTGTATAATTACCCTACCTACATGACTTTAAAGAACACCCAAAACTGTTTATTTTATTCCATAGCAATGGAACATACAATGTCACATCACAAAAGTGGTCCCTGAATGTGCTCAAAAGAAGTAAAGACAGTTGTTTTAACACAAATCATTTATCCAGGCAAGTTAAAGCTGCTGGAAGAAGTTATACATTGAAATGCAATGCTGTGCCCCACAATAAAAATGTCACCATAACGTGGTACAAGGTAAGTACCAAAAACATCACCACCCAACTTAGTAGTGTAAAAAAAAAAAAAAGAAATGTTAGACCTTAGGAAAGGTAGATTACAAACTTACAGACATCTAAAAATATCTCTACAGTCTTGTAAAAATCTTTAGTAATTCTGGTAAGTGACACAGTTCTTAATACAGACACACAAAGAAAACCCATTTGTCTACTTGCACAGATTTGCAAGATAAAGTATACAAGCAATCAGGATTGCTTGTGATCTCAGGGCTTGGGAATGGCAAAAGATTTGATGCTTGAACCTACCTGATAAATTACCCAGCCTCAACTCTCTTTAGTGCATATGGGATCCTGACACTAAAAGGAGTGCAAAGGGACTTACTGAGTATTGGGATTTGCTTATACAGTAGTTGGCAGCTTGGATGTTTTGGTGTTTCAGATCATTTATAGCATTAAGAGATGTAAAATAAATTCCATTGTTTAAAGTGAACTTCTTTTGTACTACAAATACACCATATCAGGGGACCTGGTTACAACACAGTTGCAGTTGTAGTGAACTGTGTTCCATAACTGGGCTAAAGCCTTGGACACAGTCCTTTAGTTTTCCTCTCTCTTCAGGTTGGGTAGCCCTCTCCATTCCTCCATGGATTTATATGGATGCTGTTTGTCCGCTCCCAACTGTTGGGATTAGAGATGTCTCATGCTTATTTTGGAACATAGGAGCTGCCATATTAGATCAGATCAGTGGTCGGTCTGTCCTGTCTCTTGCCAGTGGTCAATATCATTTGTTTCAAAGGAAAGTGCAAGAAATCCTGGAGTAGTCAGTTAGTAATAAATCTGCTCCAGGGAAAGTTTCCTCCTGACCAGCAATGGCTAGAGGTTGGTGTGTGCCCTGAAGCATGAGGGTTTATATCTCTTTCCAAACTCTTATTTGCTTTTTAATTTTTACTTTATAACTCTGGAAATATTTATTACCCATATAAATGTCCCATCCTTCTTTGAACCCAGCTAAGTTCTTGGCCTTAGTGGTAACTTGTGACAATGAGTCCAAAGGGCTAAGTGTACATTGTGTGAAAAAGTATTTTCTTTTATCCGTTTTATGTACGGCCTTCAGCATTCATTGAATGTCCCTTTCTTCTTGTATAATGAGAAAGGGTGAATAGCAGTGCCTTATCTACCTGCTTTATACCATTCATTTGTAAAGCACTGGTCTAATTTGGGAACAGTGTTCTACCAAACAGAATTTTTTGTGAAATTCTTCACCACAATTTAAATCTTTTTTTTTTAATCAAAATCATTATTGAAATGGTTAAATTTTTTGAAAAAAAAAAAAAAAATAACAAAGGGGTTGTTTTGAACTCTAGAAACAATTTTGAAATGTTAATTCCCCTCAACTCCCCCCCCCCATTTTTTTGACGAGTTCTATTTCCATGTGTACGTAAATCATTAATCTTTGAACAAATTTCAACTGAGGCAAGGCTGAGATACACACATGGCACACTAGAGAACAACTTCTTTGAGTAATAGATTGGCTAAGCTTGCAGGGCCTAGCCAAATTTTTGAAAAATGAATACTTAAAATTCCATTTCTAACTCTATTTTTAGATACCTTGAGTAAATGGCCTGATTTTCAGAAGTACTGAGCAACCATGGGGGAAAGGAGAGAAGGGGGATTTGAAAATGAGATAATAATTTTTTAAAATCTTGACCCCAGTTTTCAACATGGGACTCTGTCTGGTGCCCAAATCATGTGATCGGGTACTCAGTTGGGTACTTAATCTACATGATTATTTTAGATTACTCTGATTTCTTATTTTGTGTGCTATATTGTCATTTGGATGTCCCAATGCTGTATTTGGGTGCCCATGTTTGTAAATTGGACCTTAGCCTCTCTCAGCATTTTCCCCCAAAAGGTTTAATTTTAAAATATTTAATTTTTTACTTGAAGCTTCAGAATGTATCCGTAGCATGAAAATTATTTAAATTTTCTTTATTGAAACAGAACTGTAACATCTATAACTCTACAAAGGAGGAGGAACTGCATTTTCCTAGTTTAACAATTGAAGACTCTGGGAATTACACATGTGATGTTTCAATTAGTCATGCTGGAAAGGCATTCAACGCCACAAGTACAATAGAGCTGATGGTGAAAGATGGTAAGATTGTTTTCTTAGGAGTCTGAAGACCATATAATTACATGTTTAATGGAGGCTTCCTGTGCAAAGTCCATTTTCTCAGGCTTTGTGAAGAGGAAAGGATGTAGGTCATTATCTCTAACTGTAGATATCATTAGGTCATGTAGTTAATTGCATATTGTGATCAGTTAAAATCGGACAATGTTGTTCAGTCTAATTGTTGAACAGGCACCATTTACCAGTATAAGCATGCTGAATATTTTAGAATTCAACAGAAAAAAAAAATGAAGATGGTCTATGGAATAGAGAGAAGCTCTTTGAAATGAAGTAAAATGCTCTGAAATATGCATCATCTCAGAAAAGAGTGAACTTGAAATATGTTTCAATCTATTGTAGTTCTTGTACTGTACATAGCACTATACCTCTCTTCCCCCAGGGAAAGCAAAACTCTTCGACTTTGCACTTTGACTTATTTTATAAATAAGCTTCTTAATTTAAAAAGCAAAAAGAGACAAGCAAAAAAAAAATCTACTGGTTTTATTTAGTCTTATGTGAATGTTCTGATTTCTTCCCCCACTTCCACCTCTTCAATTCTATTAAATTTAGCCACAGTAATTAATGCAACTATTTCAGAAGCGGTCTTGGAGATGAATCTTTGAGGACCTCATAAACTGAACGCTTTGAGTTCATGAAAAAAAATTCAACAGGACATACCATTTTGCTGTTTTAAACTACTTGGTAATGCCAGAGCATCAGCCTCCTGTTATTGTCATGCTGTTCTTAGTCAGATGAAATTATACTGCTGATTCATCAGTGTTCATAAATATATTGGTAATAGGCTGAAATCTATATGATATGCTAAGCAAGGGTTTTTGAAATAAAGCCAAGGTATCATTTTACAGAGGTGGGATGTTAAAAAAATAGCATTTTAAAATATTGCATTTTTCCCCCTTAGATGCAGCTGAAGTTGTTAAATTGGAGATAATTGAACCTGGAGAAATTTATGTTGAAACACAAATAGGTATCTAATTATATGAGTAATCTTTGTGAATGTATATTGTTTTGTTCTGATCTCTATATGGTGTATGTTCTGGTTGAGTTTAGTGAAACTCAGAACTGTCTGCAAGTTTTCTTTGCTCAGATCTATATCTCCTTATTGGGCCAAGTGTTGATATGTGGCTCCCCTATTTCAGATGAGCCATCATTGGTAGTAACGGGCATAAAAATTCACTGAGTTCAGCTACCTTGTTCAAGAGATTCTCACTATGGCCAGCAAAAGGAAGTTCTAGTTGTGTTTCCTGGTTCTGTAGATCTCAAAGCCCCATGGGATGGCTGACACAAGAAGGATAGGTTGTCAAGTGGATAGTAAGACAGAGCAATCCCTTTAACATGTGGTTCAGTGTGTTTTAGGGTGTCTTTCTGTACAGAGACATGGGAAGTAGGAAGGTTGGCAAACCTGTCAACACAGACAGGCAGATCTGTCTGAACTGCAAAAGAACTACTGTTGTACACATTTGTGCCAAGAGCACTAGTAAAGCCAAAATCTTGTATGCCCCAGTGGGTAGGAGCTGTGCATTAACTAACTTGTGTGTGGACACATATTTTGTGTAGCGTAAACCAGGTTAGTTTATTTAAAAACATGTTAAAGCTACACTGTAGGTGAGCAGTGGATATACTTTTCAGTCCCTGCAAACTGTGATTCAGTATTTAATGTGTGTAGCTGAGTTAGACAGATTTTAATATGGATCCTATAATGAGGATTCTAAGAACAATTCCATTTGAACCGTGTGCTGTGACAATGGTGCTCAATCTAGGTCAACTTCCTATAGCCATTTATTTAAAATGTGCTGCACAAACCTTACAGACTGACAGCAACCTCATAAAATGTGCAGAGAGATTTTAAATGAAGCTACTTTGTGGCTTATGAGGACACAGTACCTTGGAAGTGTGGATGAGTATTGACACGATTACATTCTTGGAATGATGTTTTAAATTAAAAAATAGCTGCAGATCAGGCTTCATGTGACAAATTCCTTAGAAAATTGGGTTTCTAGTAATACCTGAATCTCAGTGGGTTAGAAAATGATCTCACTGAATTCTTTGAGAACAGCATACCCTGTCCTGTTCTATATGGTGTCCTTGATCATCTACAGATGTGTGTGTGTGTGTGTGTGGGGGGGGAATATTCTGAGTTGTCTTGGTATAAGAACTGGCTCAGGGACACAATTAACTTTTAGCACAACTGGTCCTTTGATTGCAGTTTAGTCCGGACTCAATTTAGCCTCATGTACATTGATGCAGAACTTGGTTCATTCTTATTGGCTGCGAAGCTTGGAGGAGGTCAGCAACACATACTTCCTGCTCCTGGAGTCTGAGGCCTGGATCCAGAAAAGGACTAAAGTGTGTAACGCTGAGCATCACAATGCCTAACTTTTAAGTGCCTAGAAAATTACAGGAACACCACTGCAATCCACAAAGCCTGAGTTAGGTTCCTAGGCTCCCTATGCAATGACTGGGGAGATATAGGCAGCTTACAATGTGATTCACAAAAACCAGCACACTAGGTGGGTACCCACCTAAACTATCCAATAGGAGATGCTGATGAGAGGGTGTGTTCTAGGGCAGGGAGGCACCTGTCTCTGCTTAATGATCCATGAATGGGAACTCACCACCTGGAGTCAGACAGCTTAGGTACCTAAGGCATTTACTGAAGTAGGTACCTGCCTTCACACCAGATGGCTGAAGGAGTGGTGGTGCCCACCTTATACCTTTTAGCTCAGTGGTTAGAGCACTTGCCTGGGATGTGTGAGCCCCAGGTTCAAATCCCCCATCTCTGCCAGAGGGGAAGAAAAGATTTGAACAGGAGATCTCCCACCTCTCAGGCAAGTGCTCTAACCATTGAGATATTCTTGTCTGGGTTCTCTGTCTCTCCTATTGAAGCTCTTCAACTGTGTTTAAATGATGATCTCTTTCTCTCTCTGGCCCATTGTCTGTTTAAGTATTTACCCACAATGGAACTGCCACTGGGCGAGAACGAGAAAGAAAGTGAGCAGAACTCTGTAGCCTGGTGGTTAAGGCACCCGTGTGGGAGACCCAGGTTCCAGTCCCCCTGCTCCGGTTGTTCCTTCATTATTTATCCATAGTGCAACAGGAGAGACTGAGAGAGCCCCACATCAGCCTGTCTCACAACTTGGTGGTTAGAGCACACTTCTATGTGATGGGAGACCCGTTTTCAAATCCATTCTCCCCTTCTGGCAGAAGGGGGAATTGAATTCTGGTCTCCCATGTCCTAGGTGAGTGTGCTAATCACTGGGCTAAAAGTTACAAGAACCACAGCCTCCTCTGTCCAGATTTTGAATGGGGCCCAGTTTTGTAGGTGGCCACTGAGCAAGCCTACTGGGTCCGGCCCCACACACGACTTGGGTGGATGGATCTGTCTTTCTCAAGTTTGTGAATCGCTCTGGGGCTTAGGTGGGAGATAGGTGTCCGGATGCCTAGAGAGATGCAGTATGCTCAAAGGCAGAAACTTAGGCACCATGGGAACTTTTACCCTGACATAGGCGCCAAGTGAGTTTAGGCACCTACAAGGTTCGGCAGGAGTTTTGAGGATCACAGTGTTGCCAAAACTGGAACTTAGGCACCTAAACCCCAAGCCTCTATGGATCTGGGCCTGAGCCACCAAACAATGCCCTCGGAGTTCTAAAATCAGGCACCTATTTGACCTCTAGGTTTACATTGCATACAGTCAAGGCCTGCTCCAAAAAAATTAAAAAGCCACGATCGCGATCTGCGGCGGCAATTCAGCGGGGGGTCCTTCGCTCCGAGCAGGAGTGAGGGACCGTCTGCTGAATTGCCACCAAACAGCTGGACTTGCCGCCCCTCTCCGAAGTGACCGCCCCAAGCACCTGCTTGGTAAGCTGGTGCCTGGAGCCGGCCCTGCATACAGTGCATAGCAATAATAAAACCAAGAATGTTTCTCTGAAAATGAAATGCCTGTGCTATTAAATTCACCTTACAGTATTGAGAGTCTCTAAGCTGATTACTTTCACTACACATGGGCAAATGTAGTTGCAAAATGTCAGCACCTGGAGCTGACACAGCTACAACGCTTCGTCATTGCACAGAAAATAACTTGTGATGTAGGGATATAAAAATGGGAGAATATTTCTTCTAGTATGGAATAATTGTGTGGCAATGTGAGAGAAAGCTTTTGTAATCTGGGGGGCCACCTACCCATCACACACCTGGCTTGAATATATATTGTTAGTTACAGAACAGGAGCATATAAGGTGTTAAGAAGGAAATGGCTCATCACCCCTCAACTATAGGACATCAGAATGTCTATCAGTTGAAAATTAACATCAACTGAAGCCATCCAAATTCATTGCTAGTATCCCAACTGTTAAAGGGCTCAAAATGTTTTAAAGAGGACAGTTCAGTCAATTTTCAGTGCACTTGTGTGGATACTGTAACACACAGAAAAGTTGGCTCTATTTTTCGATATGCTGGGAGCCACACTGAAGGTTGTCCTATGACATCTAGATTGCATCTCTGGCAATCAGACTCCCCATTGCATTGTGAAAGCATACACTATTCATATGAATGGATGTTAATTTTTATATTGTTTTGCCTAGGTAAAGAGGTGATACTCAACTGCACAGTTTTCTTGGGTTACTCAAATGCTGCCAAGCCAACATACCTCCTGCGCTGGATAGACAATAGTTTAAATTCATGTTCAGAGAACACTAAGAAGGAACAATCAATATGTGAAAAGGAATATAATTTGTAAGTATGTTTACTGCAAAATATTTTTCTTCAGTGTTTGTGCAATATAACATACTGCATTTTGTGGACTGCTAGTTAAGTATAACATCTGAGCTTCCTTCAGTCCTGTCTCTTACAATCTACCTATCAGCTGGCCATAGGTTTCCATGAAGGATGTCTGTGATCATGACTTTTAATGTAGCTTAACATTTTTTTTAAGAATGTCTACCATGTTTTCACTGTAATTACATGTGCAATGCCCTAGGCATAGCCCAATCCTCCACTTTGTCTAGGTCACTCTGGATTCTGTCCCTATCCTCCAGCTTATCTACCTCTCCCCCCCATCTTAGTGTCCTTCATGAACTTGCTGAGGGTGCAGTCGATGAAGATGTTGAACAAAACGGGCCTCAGGACTGACCCCTGGGGCACTGCATTTGATACCAGCTGCCAATTAGACATCGAGCCGTTGATCACTACCCGCTGAGCCCAACGATCTAGCCAGCTTTCCACCTTATAGTCCATTCATCCAATCCATACTTTTTTAACTTGCTGCCAAGAATACTGTGGGGACTGTATCAAAACCTTTGCTAAAGTCAAGATATATCACGTCCACGGCTTTCCCCATATCCACCGAGCCAGTTATCTTATCATAGAAGGCAGTCAGATTGGTCAGGCATGACTTGCCCTTGGTGAATCCATGTTGAATGTTCCTGATCACCTTCCTCTCCTCCAAGTGCTTCAAAATGGATTCCTTGAGGACCTACTCCGTGATTTTTCTGGGAACTGAGTTGAGGCTGTAGTTCCCTGGATTCTCCTTCTTCCCTTTTTAAAAGATGGGCACTATATTTGCCTTTTTCCAATCGTCCGGGACCTCCCCCGCTCGCCATGAGTTTTCAAAGATAATGGCCAATGGCTCTGCGATCACATCAGCCAATTCCCTCAACACCCTCGGATGCACTGCATCCAGCCCCATGGACTTGTGCACATCTTGTGCACAGTTTTTCTAAATAGTCCTTAACCTGTTCTTTCACCATTGAGGGCTGCTCACCTCCTCCCCATATTGTGCTGCCCAGTGCATCAGTCTGGGAGTTCGCCTTATCTGTGAAGACCAAGGCAAAAAAAGCATTGAGTACTTTTTCCACATCATCTGTCACTAGGTTGCTTCCCCCATTCAGTAAGGGTCCCACACTTTCCCTGACCACCTTCTTGTTGCTAACATACCTGTAGAAATCCTTCTTATTACCCTTAACATCCCTTGCTAGCTGCAACTCCAATTGTGCTTTGGCCTTCCTGATTACACCCCTGCACACTCGAACAATATTTTTATACACCTCTCTAGTCATCTGTCCAAGTTTCCACTTCTTGTAAGCTTCCTTTGTGTGTTTAACCTCACCGAAGATTTTTCTGTTAAGCCAAGCTGGTCTCCTGCCATATTTGCAATTCTTTCTGCACACTGGGATGGTTTGTTCCTGTGCCCTCAATAAGGCTTCTTTAAAATACAGCCTGCTCTCCTGGACAACTTTCCTCCTCATATTAGCCTTCCAGGGGATTCCGCCCATCAGTTCCCTGAGTGAGTCAAAGTCTGCTTTTTCTGAAGCCCGGGGTCTGTATTCTGCTGCTCTCCTTTCATCCTTTTGTCAGGATCCTGAACTCAACCATCTCACGGTCACTGCTGTCCAGGTTGCCACCCACTTCTACTTCCCATACCAATTCTTCCCTATTTGTGAGCAGCAGGTCAAGAGGAGCATGGTCCCTGGTTGATTCCTCCAGTATTTGCACCATCATCAGGACTCTCACACATAAATTTCCTTGATTAGAGCATTTTCAAAATTCTTTGCATTCTCTAGGTTTCACAGAATGGAAATGATTAGATTTAAGTTTAAAAAGGTGAAATCCCTGATCAAATCGGGAATAGAGGATATTAATAAGCAATTGGATATGGCAGTTGTCTCTATTTCAGATGTCACTGTGATTTCCCCTTGTTAAAAAAAGACTTATGGGTATGCCAGATATCTAGACAGTCTGTGTAATAACACACTGCCTTCACAGGTCTCCATTACCTATTCATGCAGACAGCTTATTTAGAAGGCTGGTATGCTGGCATTGAGAAGTGTAACCGCCTTTGTCCATGCAGTTTAGGGCAGGTGGAAGATCTAGCCCATCATTTATTACACGGTAATTTGAATTGCCACTTGAGGTCAAAAAGCTTTCTGTATTTTTGTCCTGGATGCCTTGTTCTATGACCTCTCAAAAAAATAGAATATTTGTTATGAACTGATAGTGTGTCTGTGATTCAAGCGGTTGCTCTATTTGCATGGTTAGCCACTAAAAGAAGGCAAAAGCGAGTGGCATGGTGATCATATAGTCATTAATGATGTATGTCCTTTTTTTAATCTGCATTTATGAGTATTGTAATATATTATAATTTTGGATTTAGTTTTAAGTTTTGTTGTACTACTTTTTTTTTTCTGCATTGGCCCAAGGCCAAGGTGCTATTAATAAACTACTATGGGTTTTAATTTCTAATAAATCTTGGATTTGCTCATGCATAGGAGCCTGCGGAGAACAGGACCATGCTGAGTCTCCTCCACATCTCACTGATAGAGTATATAGTCCTCACTGAAAAGATTAATTTAAGTTTGACAATGAGAAGGAAAAAGGAAGCAATGTAGTTATATATGTCTAATGTATGAGTTGGCTTATTCATTAACTGTTGGTTTGTTTTTTTAGTACAGAACAGCTAATTTATTCTGATCTGCAGTCATAAAGAATCATAAAAACGTAGTTTCTTATTGTAATGATCTGTTAAACATCAGGTTTTGTATCTTAACTGTGAAGGTGAAGAAGAAGACTATCTTGAAAGGGTTATTTGAAAGCTTTGTTAGCCTATTTTTAGACTTATAAAATCCATACTGGGTGTGAATACTAAGTAGGCCCTTTAAGACCACATTACATATATTTGTGCCTTTAAATTACTTTATTGAAATGAATCCTTTGGATGTAGTAATGAGGAAAGACTGTTCATTAACTCTGCACCTCTGTTGTAGTGATTCAGGAAACAAGAAGTATGCCTCAAAACTATTGTGGATTAAAACAGTTAAAGAGGAGGACCTGAATTGTAATTATACCTGTCTCTTGAAAACTACAAATAAGCCACAATTAAAAATATTTAAACTGAAGAAAGGTACAGTATGATATAATACTCTTACTTCTGCAGTTTAATGACTTACAAATACTATATGTAGGCTTAGAAGGATTAGATTTTTATTGGTAAATGTCGATTTCACTGTACACACAAATTGATGAAAATATATTTCCATCGATAATAATCAATGTACGGCCAGGCAAAGTAAGAAAAATACTGCTTGAGAACTTAGTAAATATCCTTAAATCAAACTTTAATATGTATATTTTGACATGTGATGTTGACAATTTGTATTTTAATGGTTACAGAGTTTTGACTTTTTGAATCTCAAAGTCATTAAAACTTGTCTGAACCCCTCCCAATAATTTCCCACAATTGAGAAAATTTAAATCCATAAAAATAAAAAAAATGCTTAAAAATAAACATTGATATCATCAGTTGAAATTATTCCCCCCCCCCAAATTATGCCAAGCCTAATGATATCCTTTAAGAATCAGCACGTAAGTTAAAGCCTGGGGAAGGGTTATTTCTCTGCATTCCTATTAGTACCCCCAAAGATCCCATCTCTACCATTTCCTCCTATGTATCTCCTTCTGGCTGAGGAAAACTGGTTTCAACACTACATGGCACACACATTGTCATGGTTACTGGGTAACTACACCACTGTCCCTTCTCAGGGTCTCTCTGAGTGGGCCCCAACTTAGTAGTTACAGAAATAGATTTAAAATAAGAGTCCTACAGGCATATTCCCTTACCTAAGCATAACCTCTCTATCCATAGCTCAGGCAGGCCTGACTTATTCCCCACCTCCACGTTCAGAGAAGTAGCCTACACTGCTTGCGATCTTCTCCCTCTGTCTCTGTGGGTATGTCTACACTACAATCGAAGAGTGTTATTGCAACTCGAGTAGACGTATCTGAGCTAGCTTTAAGATAGCTAGTGAAGCTGCTGCAGCATGAGCTTCAGTACCATCTAGTTCTACAAGAAATTACCCAGGATCCCAGATGGGTTTAGACAGCCTGTGCAGAAATGCATGCCGTCACAGCTTCACTGCACTGGTACCCAAGCTATCTAGATTACAGCTAACTTGAGTATGTCTACTCGAACTGCAGTCACATCCTGTGACTACAAGACAGACATACCCAGTGTCTCTCTCGTACTGAGAAGGTGGGTGTGTTAATATCTTTTATTGGACCAGCTTCTGTTGGTGAGAGAGACGAGATTTCGAGCTTACACAGAGTTCTTCTTCAAGCTTGTCTCTTTCACCAGCAGAAGCTGGTCCAATAAAAGATGTTACTACCTCATCCACGTAGTCTCTCTAATATCCTGGGACTGATACGACTACAACAACACTGCATAAAGATATCTCAGTCAGACTGTCAGCCTTTTCACTGACATATCCTGGCTACCAAAAGACTTGGCCTGGATAGAGCTAACTAGGTCAATTCTTCCACCAACTGATGGGCCAGCCATTGTTCTCTTCTAACTCATTTGAATCTGTGTATGTGAGGCTCACTTATCTCTGTCATCGTCTTACCTTTTCTCCTACATTCTGTAATAACCCCTTTACAGCCTCCAGTGGTTTAGCTCTAGTCAGTCAAGCAGTATTACAAAGCTGAATGGGGAAACTGAGTCACACACAATATTCTAGATTGGAATATCTGCTATGATGAAAAATAGAAAGTGAGACATTTTGGGGTTCTCCCAGAGCAGCTGGGGGTTCTGTCACTGTCTTCCTTGTATCTCTGGGGGCCTTTGTGCTGTGTAGCAAGGATTCAATGTCCTGACATCAGTAGCCTGCCCACAAGCATAAGGACTCACTCTAGCTCTTACCAGCCTAGTTTCTCTCTGCAGGGTGACACCAACAACCCTTCCAGTCCTGGGTGTCCCCATATACATCCTCCCTGCATTCTTAATTAGCAGACACTTGGACCGTTCCCCTCTGGTTTGTCACTCATAAAGATGTGAAACAGCCTCCCAGTTATCAGGTCACTTTGGCATATACATTCCACATAGTTTGTACAACAGAGACCTGCTTAGGATAAAAATACAAAGTTTATTTCATAGAAAAACAAAAGATTCAAAGTTGAAATCAGAAGGGAAAGCAAACATAAAACGTCACACAGAAAATAAACATAAAGAAAAAACAAACAAAGCTGCAACCTCAGGCTTCACATTTTCATATTAGGTAAGATCCCCTTTCTAATAAGAGTTACCTATTGCCTTAAAACAGCTCCACAGTCTACCCCGCTGGGGATCCAATGTTCATGAACAGCCTCCCGCCTCCAGACTGTCCTTCCAGTTCTGGATGCTCTTCAGTTCAAACCCTTTCCATTTTAAAGGATTTTCAGTTTTTTTCCTTCAGTCACTATAGATATTCAAAGTGGGGAAAACTCTCTCCTTTCTTAGGCTACGTCTACACAGTTCACACTGTGCACATCCGCGCCATTGTAAGGCACACAGTGTAGCTGCTCTTTGTCGGCAGGAGAGAGCTCCCAACCAGGGGCGGTAGCTTTCTCAGTGGGAGAGCATCTCCTGCCGACAAAGCGCTGTCCACACTGGTGCTTTTTGTCGGTAACGCTTTTGTGTAGACATAACCCCCATCTTCAGAAATGAAGGCTTTCCTTTCAGTTTCAAGCTGTTCCCATTTGCTCTGATGATTCCTCAATGTTTTTTCCTGAGCTGGACAATAGTAGAGTTTTCTAGTTCTAGCTGTCAGATGATAATGACTTTTACTAAGAAAAATCATGTCATGAGCCACTTGTCACGAAGTTGTAATTTCTTGGGCTTTTGTTTTACAGGGAACCCTCCAGATCTCCACCCACATGTATTTACTACTGGAATAATCATGGCTGTATTCTTTACACTTGTTCCTGTGCTCCTGGTGGTTCTCTCTGTGATATTCAGAGTTGACTTAGTTTTATTTTACAGGGACATCACTGGAAAAGATGACACAATAGGAGGTAGGATTTGGCAAATGCTGCCATTGAAACAAGTTCATTTAGTGATATAGAACTATTAATAAAATAGTGTATTCTGGCTTCAGGTAGGTCCTATAAAATAATGAGATGGAAACAAAAGACAATCCAGGAGAGGAGGATATTGCATAGGAACAGGTGGAGAGGGCTAAACAAGGCAAGATTTGGCTCGGAGAGAAGTGTCTGGGATTGGGAGAAAATAGTAAAGGTGACAGATAGCATTACATGCTGTTAGCATGCATCATCCTATAATGTGTCCTGATTTTTTCGTTCTGAAAGTCAGGGGTTGGTTGGTGGAGGAGAGAAAGAAGAGGTGATTGAGAAGACGAGTGCCCCGGAGCTGTCAAATTCCTTCTGTGCTCACCTGACTTGTGCTCTAGATTCATGTGCTTTCTGGAGCTCACTGGAGAGATGCTGGTCCAGTGTTAATGAGGGTTGTCAATGTCAATCTTAAGGAGAGCAGGCTGTCACAAAGAAGACATCACTTGATGTTGACAATTGGCCAACTTGTTTTGGGTCTGATCTTCCCTTTGTGGTTTAGTTTCTGAGAAGGTTTTGGTGAGACAACCCTCATAGTATCTAGATGCCTCAGATTTCCTTAACCCTTGTCAGTCTGTATATACAGTACCTAGACTGCACTAGTTGCATAGGTTGGTAATCTCTTAATAATGCATGAAGATACATTGTACGTGCCAATATTTTTTTTCCTAATTCTATTATTGATCACAAGGCATTGTTGACTCACTTGAGGACCTCCGAGTGCATGGTTGGGGTTACACTTGAGTGACCTCATTCCCATCTCTTGAAGAGATCCCAGAGATCCCTTAGGGCCTCTCTCATGTGGAGTTTTATACAGGTTTTCACTTTATGTTCCCTCTTGTTAAACATGTATAGGAGGACATTAGGAGAGTTAGTACAAAACTTGGGTTGTGGTGTTGACATCCAGTTTTGTGTTTATGTGTCTTTTGACTCAGATGGCACAGTGGGAAGCTTTTCCCAGTGTCTGGTAGAGATCAGAACATGGTAGAGAGTGAGGTGACTGACCTTTAATCCAGATAAAGCAAAATTGATGTTAGTAGGTTGGGGAGAAACAGTGGAGGCTAGGAAGAGGATTATGTCCATTCCTGTGATTGCAGATGTGTGTACTTGACTTGTTTCTTGTCTCCACAACTTGGGAGTCTGGTTAGATTCCCACTTTTCCCTGGATGACCAGATTTCATCAGGACTAGGACAGTCTTTTTCTTTTACCTCTGGATAGGAGGTTGAAGCTTTTACTCTTGGATACATACCACACTAGTGTAATTTCATGCTTGTGTTACCTAACTGGTAGATTACTACAGTGTGCTTTAATTGAGTCTTGATCTTAAAGGCTACTTGTTAAGGTGGAGAATCTCACCAAAAACATGTTACACTGGTGCTTCATAACCGATAAAGATGGATTATTGGTTTCTGCATGTACAATAAAGTTTTTGTCCTATAAAGTCCTAAATAGCCTAGGACCTGCCTACTTGAGAGAGCCCCTCTTTCCCCATATCATAGTGCGACAGCTGAGATCAGTTAGAAGTGTTCAAGATGGAATTATCTCAGTAGAAATGAGGTGGCCCACTTTTTTGTGAGCGTCCCTGAACTTTGGGACTTGCTTCATGGCCGTTGGTCTAAGGTAGCGTCAATTTGTTGAGCTATCCTTTGTTAAGCTATCCTTTTTACAGTGGATTTTGGGAGGTGCTGCTTGAGGAAACTATATTTGAAGAGGACAGGGTGCTATTTTTCATTGCTCAGTTATAAAGTTTAATTAGTTGCTATATATGGTGGCAGTTGCTGCTGAATTTGTCTTTATGTTTTTTGGGGGGGGGGGGGGGGGTGTGACTTACTGCCAACACCACTTACGGCCTGAGAAGGTGCCTTTTTTTGTTATGCTATTATAAATATAAATACATAAAATAAAATATATCCTGATTTTTTTTTTCCTTTTGACAATCTCCACACTGCAACACTACCCAATAGTGGAATAATAATAATACCTAGCTCTTTTTCATCAGCAAATAATATAGTGCTTTTTCATCAGCAAATCTCAAAGTGGTTCACAGTCTTTATATAGGAGAAGAACTGAAAGAAACCTGGAATCCCACAATGCTGTTTTTACAGACTCACTTTTCAGGGTAAAACCACATTTTAATGATGCAAGTTTCTATCAATAAGTTCAGTTTAACTGGATATGATTAGTGCTGGTCAAGAAATTTCATATTTCAATAATTTTCAACAAAAAAGGGGATACAGTTTTTGCAACCTTTTGGGAAAACAAAGTGGGTAGATCTATTTGTGTCAGATTGAAATTGATCCTGGGTATTTTGTGTGAAAGGTGACTGGACGGATGGATAAGAGAAATCTCTTATCTCAAAATGGTTGCCAATGGTGCAGTATTATAAGGGTCAGGGTGAAGGGTCAGCTATCATGTGTGTAATGGGTCAGATCTGTTCAGTCACCAACAGGACAAAAATTGGTCATTTTTTTCCAGATGGAAAAGAATATGATGCTTTTGTGTCTTATCTGAAAGACTCCATATCTACCAACGTAGAAGAAAGAAAATTTGCTCTGGAGATATTGCCCAGGACATTAGAAGACCATTTTGGTTACAAATTGTGTATATTTGAGCGGGATGTGTCTCCTGGAGGAGGTAAGCAAATGGAATGTCCTTGGTATTAAACTGGTACAAAATTCTCACAAAGATGCCAGGATCTGTAATTAGAAAGATCTCTGTAAATGTGGCATTTTTGCTTAAGTGTCACATTTTCAAAGGGGATTCTCTTTTGGGATACAAATGACAGAAATACTCATCAAATGACATGCATACAAAATCAGAGGCTGTTTAGAAAGTTTAGACTTATTCTGTCCTTCATTTCAGTGTGTGGAGGTAACCAAAAGAAGAGTTTGATCCAAAGGCTATTGAAATTAATGGAAAGATTACTATTGACTTGAATGGTCTTTGGATCATCCACTAGGTGCATAGAGGAGGATGGGGGAGTACTAGCGCTATGACATGCTCTTTCCTTTCCTAGAACCTGAAAGGCCTGCAAGATTGGGCATCCATAGCTTTCAGAGACAAGAATGAGAGAGGGTGCAGCATGATAGCAGCAGCTCTCTGTGCCATGTTCTTTTCTGCTCTTAGGAATACAAACTGTGACTTAATGCTTCTTCAGGCATCATTAGCACCCATAAACTCCCTACCTTGGCTACTACTGTGCAGCTTGGGGGCAGGTCAACCATTGACAAGACCGTCATCAGATTTCCCAGGATTTGTACAGATTTTATAAGACCCACTAGCTTAAGAAAGTCAACACCTTTTCTCTTTCCAGCAGTGTATGGAACTGGAGCAGATTTTGAGCCCTGATGGAACAAAGACCATGAAATTCTATCAGCTAAAATATATCACTCTTCCCCCCCAAACAAGAATAATCTGTGCAGGGTAGAACATTGCCATTTATCTAGTTAAATGCTGAGATTAATTCAGAGGAGAAAAACAATTTAGCTCTGGTGTTACCACAGAATGAGTGTGAGAGTTCTGCTTTTGGCTTTCTTCCGTTTCAGAAACCTTTCTGCTTACAGCTTCTCAGAAACCTGAGAGATCTTAATGATTGTAAAGCCAAGCTTCATTAAGCTTGGCTTTACAATACAATTGCTTTTGCTGTATCTGTGCTATGAAACACACATTTTCCCCATGGCACACTATATTAACTATTTCTGTAATCTTTAAAATGTAGACGATGAAGCAGCTTTTATTAAAACTGACTCAGAGTTATAGCTGACACCTATGTGATGGGTGCTGCAGAAATATTTAAAATAGATGTGAAAACATGGAATTTTGAATATGCAAAGTCTATAAATAGATGACCCTTTACAAAGGCTGCAATTCTCAGACAGTACAGTGGGATTCCATGTAGTTCTGAGGTCTATAGGGGAAAAAATCTTTAGATAAAGCTATGGCCTGCATGAGCATATTGTTACATATTGCTTGCAGGATATAGGGCTTCTCCATTGAATTTCATTCACTGTTTTTAATAACAAAATTGTTCTGCAATCCCTGTTTTAAGAAAGCACTGTTTTTGAAAACCTGTGAAATAATGGTTTGCTAGATGTCTTCTATAGTAATCTATACTGTTACGTGTGGCAGAGGGTGCAAGTATGACACAGACTTGGTTATCTGTGGTACTGATATTACTGAATAAGAAGGTAAGAAGGTATCTGGTGGTACAAAAGGTAGTAAAGTGAGGGTTACAAATTTAGTGAATGTTACAGGAAGTGGTTAGCTGTGCCTGGCTGATGACTTAATTTGAAGGTACTCTTAAGCTCAGGATGGACCTTTATGGATGACCTTATCTGTTAAATAAGGAATAGCCAGAGCTGATATGTTGGTTTGTAATTGCTTTCCAACATGAAAGAAATGTATGCTGACTACAGGCAAATTAGGATTCCATCGCTGTTTTGCATAAATTGATCAGAATTAAACATCTGAGATTATTTGTTTTTCTTTTTTTCACATTATTTAGTAGTATGATAGATTAGGAAGGAACAAAACATACAGTAATTTAGTCACTTTGAAATATGTACAATATTATTACTACTGCTAAAAGATGTCTTGAGTCTGTACTTCCAACTGATTTTAATAATGACTGTATCTTTCAATTTACAGCTGTTGTTGATGATGTCCAGTCATTTATTGACAAAAGCAGAAGATTAATCATTATACTGAGCCGGAACTACATTTCTGACAGAGCCATGTATGAACTTGAGACTGGACTGCATAAGGCACTGGTTGAAAGGAAGATTAAAATAATATTAATTGAATACATGCTTATAAGTGATTATAATGTCCTGCCAAAATCACTGGAGCTTCTACCATCCAGGAGAGTTGTGAAGTGGAAAGAGGATAAGTCTCTTCCCTCGAATTCCAGATTTTGGAAGAACCTTCGGTACCTGATGCCAGTGAAAGCTTCCAAGTCAAACATCAGAAGTCACAATAATTCTGAGTCCTATCTCAGAAGAAGGAACTCAAGCGACAACTGTGTGTTGGGAGTCTAAAACATTCTTATAACCAAAAATTGGAAAAGAAACATGCTGCCGAAATGAGCACATGATGTTACTTACATAGAAGATATTAAGTGCACATGTTTTAGGGAGGCAACATGGTCCAGTGAATAGAGCACCGGCTGGGACTTGAGAGATGAGACAAATCCTCAGCTTGTATAAATTGTCATAGCTCAGAGGGCTAGGTTAATCCTGCCCCTCACCCTTGAGGCTCTGACAGTTTACACAAACTGAGGAACTGTCCCAAGGAATCTAACCTGACTCTGCCTTGGATTCATTGTGTGACATGGGGGCAGATCAAAACCTTTCTATGTCACAGTTTCTTCATTTCTCATAGAAAAACATTAATTCTGCTTGCACACTTTTGTAAAGCAATTTGAGCCCTGTGAATAGTCTATATTTTCAAAGTATTATTATTTAGAAATGTGATTACTATTGTTATTTATGATTTCTTTTGTGATAGCATGTAAGGACTCCAGTCAGGATCAGAGCCACATTGTACTAAGCACTATACAAACATATAACACAAAGACAGTTTCTGCCCTAGGAAGCTCAACATCTAGGATTTAGACAATATAACACAAGTAAATAAAGTGACAAATGGGAGGAGGGGAGTGATGGATTGGAAGAAGGGGATGGGGAGGACACTGTAATAGTAGAAATATGGTGTATTTGTATATATCAATCCTAATAGTAGTCTCAGTAGTTATAGGTGGTTACTGCCATGACCAATGCCAGATTGTGTTTTTTTAGGCATCATGGCAAAGCAATATTTTAGTCCCTGGATTAGTGTTATTCAACTCAGAGTACTCTAAATAACTGTTTAGGTGAGGGGAGTGGGAAACAATGCCTTCTCCAGAGAGGCCAGTAGGTACGACTTGTATCTGAGCTGCTTCCAGGCGAGGGGCTTGAGGTGATAGAGGTTGGTACTTTGATAAACAGAGGGAAAAATAATTGCCAAAATCTAAGATACCAGCCTTGGTTCGCCAGTGCCTTGGCGTTGTGAGTAGTTATTTACACCAGGTCAAACTGGTAGCATTTTGTACAGATTTTCACAGATATAAATGGTGACATAAGTGTGATGTTGCACCCCATAGTGCTTTATAAAAATATGCTTATGAGTGTAAATATGACATAACTGGAATATGTTTTATGCTAGATATGCCATGTACCATATCTTTGCAAAGGTTATGATCTACTGAATATATCCGTCCTATTTGTAGGCATGTATCATTTTTATATCTTAAGTTATGAGCGTTGGCTCTATGCTTGTATTTAAAGTGTTTGCTGTAGGAAGCACATAAGGCAGATTTGGTCAACATAGTGTGAAGGGGTTATTCAAGTAATTCGGAGTATTTAACTAACAATGGACTTTGGGAGACCCCAATCCACATCTGAGCTTTCCTGAGAACGTTCAAACTAACATGTAAACAATGGCATCTGCCTGCAAAAAGCAGAATCATTCATAGACATGTGACTTGCCCAGGCAGCTAGAGACTCCATCTTGTGGCTGTGATGTTGCACAAGAGAGAGAATATAAAAGGCCCTGGAAACCCCTCCATTTTGTCTTCAGAGGGCTCAAAAGATACCCTCTCCACCCCAAAGAGATGCCTGAAAGAAACTGGAACAAAGGACAGTAACTACTGTGGTGTGAGTGATTCCTGGACCCAGACTAGAAAGGAGTCTAGTCTGCGAAAGAAGCTTATTGGAACATCTCTGAGGGTGAAAATTACTTGCATTTAGTTCCCTACTGTATTAGGATTAGACTTGCGTGTTATTGTTTTATTTTGCTTGGTAATTTACTTTGTTCTGCCTGTTATTACTTGGAACCACTTAAATCCTATTTTTTATATTTAATAAAATCACTTTTTGCTTATTAATTAACCCAGAGCAAGTATTAATACCTGGTGGAGCAAACAACTGTGCATCTCTCTCTCTGTGTTATAGAGGGTGAACCATTTATGAGTTTACCCTGTATAAGCTTTATACAGAGTAAAACGGATTTATTTGGTGTTTCGATCCCATTGGGAACTGGGTATTTGGGTGCTAGAAACAGGAGCACTTTCTAAGCTGTTTTCAGTTAAATCTGCAGCTTTTGGGGGATGTGGTTCAGACCTGGGTCTGTGTTTGTAGCAGGCTAGTGTGTCTGGCTCAACAAGACAGGGTACTGAAATCCCAAGCTCCCAGGGAAAATGGGCTCAGAGGTGGGCTCAGCACATCAGGTGGCAGTCCCAAGTTGGTCTCTGTGACCCAACCCGTCACAATAAGGTGCCAGACAGTGGTGAATCTAGGCCTCTATTTTGGGTTCTAGAGTAGCAGATCTTCCAAGCTTATTCAGTATTTACAAGATCCAAAGTACAAAGTTGTGCAGTTGCACTTGGTCAGGGTTTCTAAGATTGTGTTTTTGAACATGGGCTTTCAGATATGCACACGATTATTTCTTCTTTAAGCACATGAGGACTTTTAAGTAAGTCTTTAAACTGATGCTGAACATTATGAAGAGCCCGAATCAAGTGCATAGTTGATAGTAACTCGCAATAGCTGGTTTCATGGCATAGGGTGAATTTCCTTGACTTTGTTCAACCTGATGTTCCTAAATCCTGCTGCTACTAGAATGTTCTTGCCCAGCCTTAGGTCAAATGTGGAACTGGTTAGGAGTTTTCAGTCAGTGTGATTTGTTTCATGGCTACAGAGGAACGTGCAGGGAGAAAACAAAATTGGCAAGAGGCTTCTAGGCAGGTAGCTGGCGAGACAAAAACATCTCTTTTGGTCCTCTCATTTTTTGACATTTTGTCCCAAATTGGGGTGAAAATGTTTTCAAAAACATTTTCATAGGAAGGGATTTCCATTTTTCAGCCAGCTCTAGTCAGATATCCCACTTGATCTTCAGAGACTAAGCTGAGGAAAAATAAATATGCCCTAAGAAATCCATGCTGGTGCTATAATTCAAGATTACATCTCTGGTACTGGCACCTGAAAAGGGGGGTCATATTTTTTTAAAAAGCCCCCCAAAAAACAAACAGTACAAAATTCATTCCATCTGTAGCTATATTGACTCCATGGAACTACAAAAGGGTTAATTTAGCCCTTGGAATGCAATCTTGTACACCAGGGAACAAAGGGGGGAAAAATCAAACAAAAGTGAAGTGTTGAATTCTCAACTGTACTTCCATTACGAATACTGCAGAAGTCCAATATAAAATAGTAAGTAAGAGAGGCCTCACTGATGATGAAATAAACCTTACTTATGCCCAAAGCGTGGGAGAAATTGTTCAAGAGTAATTCATTATAGGAAGTGTGTTATCTCATTAATGCCCATTGCTGTTAATGAGACTCTGGATTGTTGGCTGCATGCAGCACTGTATAGAGAGTCTAAGAGCATATAGCCACAGCACTGTTTAAGGGATGATACATAGTTTCCTCATCCCAGCAGGAATTCCAGGAATTTGTAAAATTCTTCCCGGGGCACAAAGGGAGCACAGTCATTGCATTACCTTTGGAGAAATTGCTCCATCTGCTTTTCTCTCTACCCAGCTATCTCTACTGGCCTCATCATCTCCCCATTCATTGACCACTCCCTTTGTGGAAGCCAGTGTCAGGAACAACCATAACCCAATGGAATCCTTGTATTCTCTGGAAGGTGTGGGGGACTGCTAATACCTCTTCTGTCCCCTATCTTTGGGTATGTCTACACTATGGGATTACTCTGAATTTACAGAATTCGATTTTTGGCAACCGATTGTATAAAGTCGAGTGCATGCGGCCACACTAAGCACATTAATTCGGCGGTGTGTGTCCATGTACCGAGGCTAGCGTTGACTTCCAGAGCATTGCACTGTGGATAGCTATCCCATAGTTTCCACAGTCTCCCCCACCCATTGGAATTCTGGGTTGAGATCCCAATGCCTGATGGGGCAAAAAACATTGTCGCTGGTGGTTCTGGGTACAGCCTCACCCCACCCTCCATGAAAGCAATGGCAGACAACCGTTTCGCGCCTTTTTTCCTGGGTGAACACTGCAGACGCCATACCACAGCAAGCATGGAGCCCGCTCAGCTCAACACAGCAGTCATGAACATTGTAAACACCTCACACATTATTGTGCAGTTTATGCTGAACCAGGACATGAAAAACCAGGTGAGGAGGAGGTGGCCACGGCAGCGTGGCCACGACAGTGATGAGGACATGGACATAGACACAGAATTCTCTCAAACCACGGGCCCTGGTGCTTTGGAGATCATGCTGTTAATGGGGCAGGTTATAGCTGTGGAATGCCGATTCTGGGCCCGGGAAACAAGCACAGACTGGTGGGACCGCATAGTGTTGCAGGTCTGGGATGATTCCCAGTGGCGGCGAAACTTTCGCATGCGTAAGGGCACTTTCATGGAACTTTGTGACTTGCTTTCCCCTGCCCTGAAGCACCAGAATACCAAGATGAGAGCAGCCCTCACAGTTGAGAAGCGAGTGGCGATAGCCCGCTGGAAGCTTGCAATGCCAGACAGCTACCAGTCAGTCGGGAATCAATTTGGAGTGGGCAAATCTACTGTGGGGGCTGCTGTGATGCAAGTAGCCAAAGCAATCACTGAGCTGCTGCTACCAAAGGTAGTGACTCTGGGAAATGTGCTGGTCATAGTGGATGGCTTTGCTGCAATGGGATTCCCTAACTCTGGTGGGGCGATAGATGGAACCCATATCCCTATCTTGGCACCGGAGCACCAGGGCAGCCAGTACATAAACCGCAAGGGGTACTTTTCAATGGTGCTGCAAGCACTGGTGGATCACATGGGACATTTCACAAACATCAACGTGGGATGGCCGGGAAGGGTTCATGACGCTCGCGTCTTCAGGAACACTAATCTGTTTAAACAGCTGCACCAAGGGATTTACTTCCCAGACCAGAAAATAACCATTGGGGATGTTGAAATGCCTATGGTTATCCTTGGGGACCCAGCCTACCCCTTAATGCCATGGCTCATGAAGCCATACACAGGCAGGCTGGACAGTAGTCAGGAGCTGTTCAACTACAGGCTGAGCAAGTGCAGAATGGTGGTAGAATGTGCATTTGGATGTTTAAAGGGTCACTGGCTCATGTTACTGACTCGCTCAGAATTCAGTCAAACCAATATTCCCATTGTTATTGCTGCTTGCTGTGTGCTCCACAACCTCTGTGAGAGTAAGGGGGAGACCTTTATGGCGGGGTGGGAGGCTGAGGCAAATCGCCTGACTGCTGATTTTGTGCAGCCAGACACCAGGGCGATTAGAAAAGCACACCAGGAAGCACTGCGCATCAGAGAAGCTTTGAAAACCAGTTTCATGACTGGCCAGGCTACGGTGTGAAAGTTCTGTTTGTTTCTCCTTGATGAAAACCCGCCCCCTTGATTGACTCATTCTCTGTAAGCAATCCACCCGCCCCCTTCAATCACAGCTTGCTTTCAAAGGAAATAAAATCACTATCGTTTAAAAATCATGTATTCTTTATTAATTAATTATAAAAAGAGGGAGAGAACTGACAAGGTAGCCCGGGTGGGGTTTGGGAGGAGGATAGGAGGGAAGGAAAAGGCCACTAAAGAAGTTCAAAATAATGACAGCTTTTGCTTGAGCTGTCCACTGGGGTGGAGTGGGAGGATGCACGGAGCCTTCCCCCCCCCCCCGCATTCTTACATGTCTGGGTGAGGAGGCTATGGAACCTGGTGAGGGGGGAGGGCAGTTATACAGGGGCTGCAGGGGCACTCTGTGATCCTGCTGCCATTCCTGAAGCTCCACCAGATGCCGGAGCATATACGTTTGCTCACACAGCAGCCCCAGCCTTGCATCCTGCCTCCTCTGATCTTCCTGCCGCCACCTCTCATCTCGAGCGTCTCTCCTCTCCTCACGTTGGTCCCTCATGTCCTGACATTGGTCCCTCCTGCCCTCATGTTCACTGGCCTGTTTTCTGAACTTTGATACCGTGTCCTTCCACTCATTCAGATGAGCTCTTTCATTGTGGGTTGATTCCATGATTTCAGAGAACACTTCGTCTCATGTCTGTTTTTTTCGCTGCCTTATCTGAAATAGCCTTTGGGACGGAGGAGGGAGGCTTGAAAAATTTGCAGCTGTGGGAGGGAGGAGAAAAAAGGAGAGAAGTATTTAAAAAGATACATTTTACAGAACAATGCTTATACTCTTTCACGGTGAACACCACTATTCACATTACATAGCACATGTGATTTCGGTATGAGGTCGCATTTTGCCTCTTAATATTGAGTGCCTGCGGCTTTAGTATTAGAGATCACAGACGCAGGTCCGGGCAACGGAATTCGGCTTGCATGCGGCCATGGTAAGCCGTTGTCTTTCAGCTTCTGCAGCCTTTATAAAAGCAGCGCCCTTCTTTCCCACATACCAAGCAAAGCCTATTGAGTACTGCGGTTTTCCTGTTAATGTGCAGCAGCAGAAACCAAACTAACCCCCCTCATCCAATCCCCTATCCAATTCTCTGGGATGATCGTTTTACCCCTCCACCCACCGTGTGGCTGATATGAGGGAAGATCCCTGCTAGCCAGACGCGAAAAGCTCAGTGCCAATGATCCCCCTCTGCCCCACTTGGCTAACTGCAGGGAAGGATTTATTTTCAGCCACAGGCAAACAGCCCAGTAGGAATGGCCACCTCTGTCCCCTTAATTAAATTCCCATATTTCATCCAGGTTGCCATGAACAATATCACTCTCCTGAGGAGAACACAGCGAGATAAAGAACGGATGTTGCTTGAATGCCAGCAAACACCGGGACCATACACTGCCAGGCTTTGTCATGCAATGATACCAGATTACTTGCTACTAGCATGGCATGGTCGTGTGTCCTACCCTGGAGGACGGAATAAGGCTGCACTGCCCAGAAACCTTCTGCAAAGGCTTTTGGAGTACCTCCAGGAGAGCTTCATGGAGACGTCCCTGGAGGATTTCCGCTCCATCCCCAGATACGTTAACAGACTTTTCCAGTAGCTGTACTGGCCACGAATGCATCCCAAGTCCTCGGCAAATTAATCATTAAAAAAGCTTGCTTTTAAACCATGTTTTATATTTACAAAGGTACACTCACCAGAGGTCCCTTCCATTGCTTCATTGTCTGGGGTAATGCCTTAGGAGGGTTGGGAGGGTACTTCAGTCAGGCTGGGAAAAAGATCCTGGCTATTGGGGAGAATGGAGTGCTGTGTGCTCTCCGAAAGCTCGTCCTCCTCCTCCTCATCATCATCTTCCCCGTCCGCAGAATCTTCAGGCATGGCTGAGGTTACCCCCTCCTTTGAATCCATGGTCAGAGGTGGGGTAGTGGTGGCGGCCCCCCCTAGAATTGCATGCAGCTCAGTGTAGAAGCGGCATGTCTGCGGCTCTGACCTGGACCTTCCGTTTGCTTCTTTGGTTTTCTGGTACGCTTGTCTGAGCTCCTTAACTTTCACGTGGCACTGTAGTGAGTCCCTATTGTGGCCTCTCTCCATCATGCCCTTAGAGATTTTTTCAAATATTTTGGCATTTCGTCTTTTGGAACGTAGTTCTGCTAGCACGGAATCCTCTCCCCATATAGCGATCAGATCCAGTACCTCCCGTACAGTCCATGCTGGTGCTCTTTTTCGATTCTCGGACTGCATGGTTACCTGTGCTGATGAGCGCTGCGTGGTCACCTGTGCTTTCCACGCTGGGCAAACAGGAAATGAAATTCAAAAGTTCCCAGGACTTTTCCTGTCTACCTGGCCAGTGCATCCTAGTTCAGATTGCTGCCCAGAGCGGTCACAATGGTGCACTGTGAAATAGGTCCCAGAGGCCAATACCTTCGAATTGTGGCCACACTAACCCTAATTTGAAATGGCAATGTCGATTTTGGCGCTACTCCCCTCGTCGGGGAGGAGTACAGAAATCGATTTTAAGAGCCCTCTCTGTTGAAGTAAATGGCTTCGTTGTGTGGATGGGTGCAGGGTTAATTTGATTTAAAGCTGCTAAATTCGACCTAAACTCATAGTGTAGACCAGGCCTTTAATGCAGGATTTGAAGGGTTTGGGGACAGGGAGAGAGCAACACTTTGATACCGTTGGAGTTGTATCACCTGCCCATGCTGTTTTGTACATGTGCAAACTTTCTGTTACATCCGCTTTATTTGTATCTGTGTTTACAAGGCATTTCTGACTTCCTAAATGTCCAAACTACATCTGTTTAAAGGCAGATTTCTAAATGGAATTCAATACCTCAGTCATATTGGAAACATCATTTATTTAATTCTAGGGTGACCAGATCACCCAGGTCAAATATCGGGACGCGGGGGGGGGGAAGGGAAAAAAAAAAAAAAACCGCTGCAGAGCAAAAAAACAACCCCCCCCCCCGTACCTCCTCCAGCGCTGGAGGGAGGCCCCAGAGACGCTGGGGCAACGCGGGGCTGGGGTAAGTGAGAGTCTGCCTCATCCCGCAGGGGAACGAACGGGGCTGGGCTGCCGATGCCTCCGCCCTGGGGCCGCCGTGGGATTGCATCAGCTGTGCAGCCAGCCCAGACGCGACTGGCCATGGGCTGGGCGCAGCGTGCCCCACAACAGGCCCGGGCTCGGAGGGTTCGGGACCGGGTGCCAGAGCCACAGCCACTGAGCACCATGGCCGCTTCCTCCGGCCGCTGCAGTAGGAGCTGCAGCAGCGGCTGCTCCTGAGTCCCGCTGCCCAGGTGGGAAGAACAGCCACCGCCTGGCCCCGCAGGCCGCCCCCCTACTCTCCCTCCAGGAACCGCCCGACTGAGTCCTCCCTGCGCTCAGGGCCAGGCCTGACTCTCACTCACCCCTGCCCCGCGCTCCTCCTGCGTCTCCGGGGCCTCCCTCCAGCGCTTGTGGAGGGAGGAGGAATGGCGTGCTTGGGGAAGAGGCGGGGATTTGGGGAGGGGAGCTAATGGGGGAAGGAGGGGGCGGAGTCGGGGGGGGGGGAGACGCGAGCCCTTCCGACCTCCGGAGCCTTTGCTTGTTTGTCCAGTGTCCCGATCTAACATTTGTTGGGACGCGGGACAAACAAGCAAATATCGGGACAGTCCCAATAAAATCGGGACGTCTGGTCACCCTATTTAATTCCATCCCTCATTTATTAATGACAGTACTTTCTCACTAGTCTTTTCCATGCCCCCTTGATACCTTTGTAAAAGCCCTTCTTGTTTTTCCTACCACCAGACCTCTCAGATAGCAGAGATGGAAGCTGAAGTGTGGCTGTAGTGCAAGGGGCTACATTTTGAAGTTACAATTACTTTTGGTGAAAGGGAATATTCTGCTTGTCGTCTATCAAAATTAAGTGAAAATAAAATCTGCACTTCTTATGGATGGAATCTGTTCAAAATAAAGCTTATTGTAATCACCTGGGACTTTTTGAATTTTGAATTATTTTTAAAAGTTTTAAATATGAATACATGATGTAATTCCTGATCATGTTCATAATAACTTAATGTTAGCAGCATGCCAGAAGATATGGCATATGTTTTGGTGTTGTATAGTTATTTCCCTTTCTTTCTTTCCCTGTTATACTGGACTTATTAAGTAAATGACTGTTGCTTGCTATGAAATACATGTATGATTTAGATCCAATGTTTGTGTCTCTTCTACAGCTATATAAGTAGTTACCTTTCAATGTACAATGCCTGTTTTATTCTTTATTATAGCACCATACATTCATGTAACACTTTAAAAACGTAGGGTCAAAATTCCTCTTGGCTTTAGTGGTGGCAACATTGGCGTCTGTAGGGTAACATCCATTTCCTGCACCAAAGAGATTACAGTATAGCAGAGATTGAAAAAGAAGGAAAGTTGAAAGATGAAATCTGATAATAAGAAAATTGAATTTGATGTACCAAAACAGAGAAGCCAGGGATGGGATCCAGAAGGGGAATGATGGGGTCAGAGCATTTGGGAGCAGCA
This sequence comes from Trachemys scripta elegans, assembly GCF_013100865.1. NCBI lineage: Eukaryota > Metazoa > Chordata > Testudines > Emydidae > Trachemys > Trachemys scripta. The sequence continues at coordinate 232,552,081 of NC_048298.1, forward strand.
TTTTGAACAGCCTGGAAGGGGTATAGGTGGGAAGCTGGAGCTGAGAAAGATACCAAGGAAAGATTAGACTAAAATGTGGACAAGGAATTTATCAGTGGGCAAAGTGATCAATTGGTGGATCTGAGTTATTTAAAGGATTTAGAGAGTTGGTGTCGGGGGCAAGAAGCGAGAAAATTCAGAGATGAACCTGAAGTTGTTAGCCTGCGTCATGGGAAGGGTAATGAAACTGGCAATGGTGATACAGAAGGAAGTGGTGTAGACAGATTAGAGAGAAGGATGGGATGTTTACTTTTGGAGAGAATGACTTTCAGATGCCATTGAGTCATCTGAGAGGTGACGTCTATAAAACAATTGGAGATGTGAGAACAGGTAGCAGGTGGAGGTCCAGAGATGGGAGAGAGATTTGAAAGTAATTGACATAGAAGTGGTAGCTGAATCAGCACAATTCTCTGCTGTTGGCTGTTTTTCAACCAGCTTGTATAGTGGTCACAATGTTTGGAAAATTTGAAATTGAAATGAAAAATTTTCAACATTTTTTACAAAAATGTACCTGCATTTATTGACCAGCCCTAAAATTCAGTAGCTTTATACTTGGCACCCCCTCAGAGCCATGGCAAGCATAGGAGTGGAGCAGTGTGTCACTAGCATTATGATGACTACAAACAACAGCTGCAAGATACTGAGCGGCAAGAATTCAAAACTAGAAATTCCAGTTGTGACAAACCTAGCACAGCTGCCTGTTGGTCAGCCAGGGGAGCTGCTTCTTCAGCTTGACTGAAAGTGGCTGCAGATAGACCATGAGGGTCCTATGTTTGCATATCAGCTTCAATATAGGTTAGATGCATGGATGAAGTCTTCAGCTAGGGAATTCCACTGGTTGCTCTGGTGTCTGGCCTCTAGTGGGAAGAGAATATAAGCACCATTCAAAATGTTACTGCCATATTAATTAATGAAAAAGGATTCCCACCATAGCACAGAATATAATAGACTCATGGCTCAGTGTATTGTGTAATTCTCAAGTCCACTGACATGCTTAAAACTTTGTGTCACTCTTGTGGAGGAGACTTTGGGAGGTCTGTGGCAAAATGTCAAAAGATGGTTATAACAAGGTTCACTTTACTATACATTGCAAGACAACGCTGTGCTTCAGCTGCATCGAGGGACTACCATGCTGTGGGAGGCTGGCACAAAACAGTACTTGCCACCCTGTAGCTGGGGCTTAAGACTTTTAAAAACTGAGTGTCCCCACCCACAGACTTTCTATCTGTACATTACTATATCTAGGTACTTATGTGGCACTGATGGCCTTTTATCTCAGTGCTTACGACGCATGGAGCAAAGATGACTGGGAAATTCCCTAACTCCGTGGCAGATTGTACTTTGCTGCAGCAAATTAGAACAATCTGCACTGAATAAAGTCCCTTCTACTATCATACAAAGTAGCAACGGGCGTTTAGTTCACTGGGCTAAATTCCGCTCTGTTATATGCATGTAACCTCCCTGACTTCACAGTCTGCTAGGTGTGACTTTTCCTCTCAACCTCCTCAAGTTCTGGTACCTACTACTAGAGCAGCACTAGCAGCTCTGACTCATGCTAGGAAACAGAGTTAGGGGTTGGAAAATTCTTTACCTACTCTGTGAGAGTGTGGCATTAACCAGAACCCAGGATGGGAGTGATGTGCAACTACATCACCCCAGTGGGGCCTCACAAACCTATGGAGGCACAATCCCTCCCAGCGCTCTAGGCACTGCCTGGTAAGTGTGCACTCTTTTCCCCTCGCCTTGGTCAACTTCATAAGCCAATGTGGGGCAGAGGTGGTGGAGCCACGGGCCCATCTTTTGCCCTGTTATTCATACAGGAAGCAATCACTGTGCTTTCCTGAGCAGAGGGACTGTAATTACCTTTGGCCATTGCACTAGGTATGCAAGATGTGGTGGGCAGAAGGGGAGAGAGGGGAAGACTCCTTGAACTCGCCTTTTTCCTTCCTCCTGTGTACTTGCTTTAGAGATACAGCTAATCTGATCCTATAAAATAGAGATGGGAGGAGACAGTGGTTTTAGTATCCAGCTTACTTTTAAAACATGGATAGAAGCTAAGGCTCGGGTTTGGATTTGACATTATTGAAATCTGATAAGATTTTGAGGTAAAATGATGGAAATCTCATTAGATCAGCTGATCTTGTGATAAGCTTTGATCCAGAACCCTACGAGACCTGTCCTCCCAAGACTTCCACTATGTCTGAACTGGTACCATAAAAAAACAGGCCCTTTCCAGCTGGGGCTGGATTTCTGATTAGGCATAGTAGGCATGTGCCTAAGGGTGCCAGTGTTCTAGGGGTGCCTAAAAGTTAAAAATCGATTAAAAGTTTCATTGTTTATGGAAAACATGAAGGTCGGCTGTAGGCATGGGGGGCACTGAAGATGCTGTGCCTAGGGGCACCTAAGGTGTAAATCCGGCCCTGTTTCCAGCCTTAGATCTGTTCTAGAATCAAACCTCTAGGGCCTGGTGCAGCTCAAATGTGACCTTCATGTCTGATATTCAAAGGGGTCAGGGTTTGAATTTTGGACTGTTCCTTCTATACATTTGAATGTAACAGATATGTTATTTGGAGATTATTACACTTACTGTCTAAAAGTGTGTAGTAAGTATTATGGTGTGTGTGTGGGGGGGAAGGGGGAGATATCCACTGCATGTGATGGTATCAGCCATGGCTTGACTGCTCTTGTCCATGTTGTGCTCCGTGAGTTCCTCAGGAATTCATGCCCCAAGAGGGGAGTGAGACATGGCTATGCTCTTAGATGGTGTTTGTTGACCTGACCTGTGTGTCGGCTGGTAAAGAGGATGGTTTGGGGAGTCGTCGCAGAGAAGCGTTTCAATGTACACATTTCTGACAAGTGTGAATGACCATAAAATAAAGGAATGAAAGAGCCCAGAGCTAGAACCAAGTGTTAGAGAGGAAGAATGGCCTTGTGGTCAAGGTGCTGGCTTCAGGCTAACAATACCTGGCTTCAGTTCCTGTTCAGAGTTCTGTTGTGAGCTAGGGCAAGTCACTTGAACTTTCCATGCCTCAGTTCTCCATTTGTTAAAGGAGGATAACTATTGCCTTCCTTTCCCCCAACCTACGTCTGTCATGTCTTTTTAGATTGCAAGCACATTGGGCAGGGACTGTCTCTTCTTACTATTTGTATGTACAGTGCCTAGCACAATGGGGCTCTGATCTTGGTGGGAGGGGCAGCTATGTTTTTCTTGAATATAAAAAATAATAATCGGATCCTTTTGACATATTATGGCTGTCCTTGTGTTGAAAGGACTAATTTTCACCTGTTGGGGTTTGAGCATCAGTAGTTTGCAGTGAACCATTTGTTGAGAGGTTCTAGACATATCACTTTTACAAGCTTTGAGAATCAGTACAGGTGAGGATCAGTAAGGATCCGTGTAACGTGCTGAAAGGGGATTGCTTTGAATAATCGGAAAGCTCTACTTTAAAAGGAGTAATTTTTTTAATTTAATAAAACTAAAGAGGCAGCAATCAACCTCCTCTTGCCTACAGCATAAACCTTTTCACAGATGCCAGGCATATCGTACATGAGAACTAAGAATAATAATAAAAAAAAGTAAAATAACAAAACAAAATGGCCCCACCATCTTTGACTGTCTGAGGGCTCAGTTCCACAAAGTGCAGCAGACCTCCTGTGAAGTGCTGCGCACCCTCTAACCCTCATTGCCTGCAATGGATGCTGAGGACACCTTGCAGGATTGAGCCCTAATCTTGGCCATTGGCCATGGGAATGTGTGTGTGTAAATCTATGGCAATACTGGACTGACTTCTGTAACCCTCTTAGAGCAAAAAGTCCACATTTTACTCCTCATGATGGCAAGATCCTGAGCAAAATGTGCATCCAACCGTCAGGGAAGCCATTGCGGCAGCAAGAAAGAGGTGCATATGTAAAGAGAAGGACCAAGCGCTAATGTTTTTGCTAGATATGTTCACATGGCTGGACTTCTGGACCCATATGGAGCCACACTGAAGCCAATGAGGTTGTATGAAGGGTGTTCAGGGACAGGCCTATGTGTTATCACTATGCCTTACTGGGAGGGAGAGAACAGGCCAGAGCAGGATGTGGTAGCCCAGGATTTATGGCACAGAGAATATGACACAAGAAATATGGCATATATTGCTAAATTGAGGAGTGAATGTCAGGCTGTCTGGAGTGGCTCGTGAAATGTGGGTGCCAACCTCAGGGCAGACTATGAAGAAGGCGGGCACAAACCCCAAACTGGCTGTGAGTTCTATACTTAGATTTCACCAACCAAGTATCAAATATGAACGCCTCAAGCACTACAACAGTCACAGTCTATCTTGCCACCCAGGAAAGCCTGCCTTTGTGATTAGATGGTCCCTTAAATGAAAAATACAATATTCACATTACTCCCAGCACTGGTGCTGACTTCTATTTTTCCCCATGGGTGCTTCACCCCACTCTGCTCCTAGGTCCCTCTCCTCCCCGAGGCTTACCCTTGTTCCATCTCTTCCCACCCCTACTCTGCTTCCTCCCCCGGAGGCCCTGCCCTCCCCTTGGCTCATCCCGCTCCCACTCCGCATCCTCCCCCAAGCGCCTCCCGCCAGCCGCCGAATAGCAGTTCGGCAGCTGATTGGTGGCCCTGCCAAACAGCTGTGGCTGGTGGTTGCTGAGTACCTCCTATTTTTTTCCTGTGGGTGTTTGAACCCCGGAGCACCCACGGAGTTGGCGCCAAAGGACCAGTCATTTACCCCAGGTCAATTGTACTTTAGATCTCTCACTAAAGACAATGCTTGTAGCCCATCCTGTAATAAACTAACTAAAGATTTATTAACTAGGAAAGAGTTATTTACAAGGCTAAAGCAGATAAACATGCACACACAAATGAGTTAGTCTTAGGTTTCAAAAGTAATAGAAGCTGCTGTGATATGCAAGCTCTATATGTTCTTTAGGGCTAACCGAAGCTAAGCAGCTTGGGGACTCCTTGCTTAAGGTTAGAAATATTGCCCACTCCAAATTCCAAGCAGCACAGTGATACGGTTCCTTCTGGTCAGGGATTTTTATTCTCTTCCCCCAGAGTTCAAACGGTAACGGGAAGAGTGTTTGTGCACTTCCTTTCTTCGTGGGTGTGGGGGGAGCAATCAACAAAGTGGCTTGACAAGTGATGTGCCAAATAGTTCAGCCGATGTCTATGGGCTTTTTTTGTTGGTCACGAAATGACACCTCTTGTGGTAAACTAGTATTTCACACTTGTTAATGCTTCTCGCCTGCCTGGGCGGGGTGTGTGTGTCCAGTTTAATAGCAAACACTTTTAAAAAGACAAAACAAACACTAAACTATTGGTTTAATATTCTGTATCACTTATAACATGGGATACAGATATTATAAATGAGATTAATGCATGTAGTAACTCACAAGCACTTCATAAAGTCCAAACACTAAATGCTTTCTCGTAAACTTGTCACCTATTTTAACACATAAGTGAGCCACGCTGGTTTCCAGTTATTCATTTGTCAATGTTCATTGAAGCATAGGGGCCTTGGCATGAGCTGGCGCTTGATCTGCCAGTGTCACAATGGAATCCAGCAGTTTGAAGAAAGCACTGATTAAAAAAATGTACCTATTTTGCTGACGGCTATGTTATATATTGAAGAGATTTGGTACTTTATAAACAGATAATTTTATAAAGTAAATTTTATGAAACATTATCAGCATTTTGGCAAACCTCACCCCCCAAAAAACTTTGTTTGTTCTTCCTGCTGTGAAATGAAACAAAATAGCCCATAAGCTTTTTGTGTGGCTAACGATAGATTTTAAAGAAATGACAGGCTGTTGTCTTTCATCAAAAGGTTACACAATTTTTGTTCTGTTTTTTACAAGAAAACTAGCCGGAAATTGAGTTTGAACATTTTACAACTAAGTTGAGAAAGGAAGGGATGATGACTTTGAGGTAAAGGAAATTCCTGTAAAGGAAACAAGTTCACAGCTAGAACTAACCACAACTTTTATCATGCATGGCAGGATGTGCAGGTAAGATTTTTAGATATTACTTCTTTCAAGTAAGGTTTAACTGCTATTTCCTAACACTGTCTTCCCTCCTGCTTTTGTCTATTTTATTGGCTGGTTGGTTTTATTTTAATTATATATATATATTGTAATATTATCTTTCAGTGCCTATGCAACCATAGCAGTATGTATATTTTAGTAAGTTGTTTTGCAAGATTGTCTAGTTTTTGCTTCTTTTACGGACATATCTGGCTTTTCTCTTCTCTATATTGCTACCGTCAATCACCTTCTTGCGCTTCACATCCGATTCTGCTCTCCTTTACATTGATGTGCATCAGGAGTGACTCTGTTGAAGTCAGTGGCACTGCACTGATGTGAAGCTGCTGTAAATGAGTGAGATCCGACAATATATGATTCTATGATTCTAATAAACTCTCAGTTGTTAGCATGCTGTTCTGCACTAGATCTTCACGGGCTTTCCTGACACTGAATTTCTCATGAACTGGATGGTCATTTCTTTGGATCAAAGATGCTTTATAAATAAACAATATGTAGTGTACATAGGCTTGCTATTATTCTGCAAGAAACCTTGAGGATCTGAAATACTGGTAGGGTAATACTGTTCATTCACTTTTCACCTTCATTCCTTTACCACAGGAAATTAAGATAAGATTGCAATAATTATTTTGTATCTGAAAGGCTCTCCACAAATTGAATCGGTATCCTGGCTGGTAAGAAAGTTAGTTTTCTTCCCAGCGAACTGTAGTAGGAAATTTTCCCCCTTAAAGTGAATATTCACTACATATCCAGAGAACACTAGCTCTGCATAAAAAGGATGGATTGATAAAAAGAGATTGCTTACTTTGCCCTCTGCACTCAGATCCCCACTATGAGACTGTGTGCACTGCCACACAGGGACAGAACCCACTTCAAAATAGTTAGCCATTAGGGGAATGCATACAAGCCTTCTGCTCCAGTACCCTAGAACCTAGACTAGAAAAGCCCCACCTTCCTAATTGCCCCTCAGTTCCTCTCTATCTCTGGCATCTCCTTTAAACCACCCGAGTAGCTGGATCTTCACGGATCCACAGAGGCAATGCATTCAGAGAACAAGGGTGACTTTGGTAAGTATGCTCTTTTTCTCCTCCATTGTCCTGAAGACTCTGGCTTTGAGAGACTAGGTAGCAATGATAATCCTCAGGAGTACTAATTGAGAAGTGATTTAAATACTGCCTAAATGGACCGTTCTTTCTGAGCTGTGCTCCAGTAGTAAAAATGTAATATTTTGTAAAGGTATGAATCAAAGTGCAAGTAAGAACCTCCACATGCCCCGTGAAAACCAAGAGTCAATCCCCTGTATTCCCTGGTTACTATTTTCAAACCATACTAACACAAATCCCCAGTATAGAGAGGACTGGATTCTGTTTTCATTCAGGCTGGTGGAAAAAGAGGAACCAGAGGCATAGTTTCAGGGGGCGGAAGGAAAGGACTTGTGTATTCTGGATTCTAGAATACTAGAACAGAGGGGAATGCAGCCCAATTTCTAACTGCTTTCAAATGCAATCAATCCATCATTGTATGGCAGGGCATGCAGTCTCTGAAGGGGGCTCTCCAGAGGCACTGTTATAAAGGAGATGAAATTAATACATTTAGAGCTGGTTGAAAAATGTAAGTATATTTCATGAAAATTTTCATCAGAAATGTCTTTTTTTTTTTTGGCTGAAGAATTAAAAATACACATTTTTTCAACCAACTGTAAGTACAGTCCACCAAGTTATCTCCATGAATGCCAAAAATTCAGCATTGCTTCATGCTTCTCTCCAAATTCTCATCCAAGTGATGGGATTATTCTTCCATAAGAGGTTTCACCTGCAAGCAATCTGTATTGCCAGGCAATAGACAAGATAATGTATTAAGTTGTTTTAATCATGAATGGTCTATGAGTTTCTTCATTAATTTAGATGCTTATGCTTCTCAGTCTAGTTATATACCCATTATCCTTGGAAAGCTGTATCTAGCCAGATGTGGCAGAAGCAGAATTAGCCTTTGGGCCTCATGAAGACTTTGGTGATGGGCTCCTGTGATCTGGGGGAGCTGGCCAAGTGAAGAAGAATCTCAGCTTTTATTTATTTATTTTTAATAAAGGTAAGTCTCTGGCTCTTTCCCTTGTGAAGATAGCCTCAAATTAGAAATCAATGCAAACCAATAGGTAGTGGTGAAAGGAACAAATGGCTGGGCTGTACTTCAGCAGCAGGAGACTTCACAGTCTCTTCCTGACACACATCCCAAAGTTAACTGATTAATATTGTGTATCTCAAAGAATCATCTTGCTGACCCTTCCCCACACTCCTCAAACCAGCCTCCTGTCAAGTGGTGTGATTGTGGTGAAAATGCGTCTGTTTTCTTTGCAGTGTGGAGGCTTTGCTTAGCTGACTCCCAGGCCCACCCCAAAAATGCTAAATCTGGCTTTGGACAAAAGTGTTAGAGAGCGTATGATTTCTCCCTCGCTGCCTCCTCAGCAGGTCAGCGGGAGAGACTTTCTTCCCCATAAGAAGGGGGCTGGATGTTGGCTGTCAGGAGGAGGAACCTGGTGGAAGGAATGAGTCTCATTTGGTTACTGGAAATTTGTTGTGGGTGCATGTGTGTGAGTGATGGTTAAGATATACATCAAAAGAGTGTCCTGGTTATGATTTTACCCAAAATACAGAAAAAGTACCATTGACTTAGAAATGACAAATACAGTATGGGATGTCGTCACATGACGCTTTGACCTAACCATTGTCCAAATGCTCTTCTGCTGCACTTTCTGCCACTGGGATGGCTGTCTTCAGCCCTGCCTCCTGATTCAGCCTATCCCAAGACCCCCGGAATGGCAGCTTCATGATGATTTTAAAATCCACGAGAAATGGACAGGATGATCAGGAGTCAATTTAGTAGCAAAACAGAGGAGGGAAATGAGAACCATATTTGTCAGGAATAAAGACAAACAGAAGGCCTTGTTCAGTTTCTGGCATGTGACTGCAGTGCACCTCTCTGTGTAGAATAGCTGCCCCAAAGGCTGCAAAATGGGAGTGTGTTCATTAATGCCTCTGATGTAAAATAAACTGGGTGAAGTACCTCTCTGCTTGTGTGAGTGGGACCTGATTTGCATAATGTGCCCACAGCTCAAAAAACTCACCCAGGGATTTTTCTTCAGTGTGAGTCAGAGCCTGATACACAGCTTTGCAAGTGCGGTGTCACTCAGTGGGCTGATGAAGGGGGTCAAAAACAGTTTATATAGCCAAAGTTCACCCAGTTCAAGAGTAGCTAACGCAGTGTTTGCTCAGAAGCTGAATAGCTCAATTCAAGCCTTGTATGATGCCTAGATACTGCAGAGGTAGACACCGTATACATGCTAAAAATGTTATTAATTATTATGCTGAATGTCACACTGAAGAAAGAACAGGAGTACTTGTGGCACCTTAGAGACTAACAAATTTATTAGAGCATAAGCTTTCGTGGACTACAGCCCACTTCTTCGGATGCATATAGAATGGAACATATATTGAGGAGATATATATACACATACAGAGAGCATAAACAGGTGGGAGTTGTCTTACCAACTCTGAGAGGCCAATTAAGTAAGAGAAAAAAAACTTTTGAAGTGATAATCAAGCTAGCCCAGTACAGACAGTTTGATAAGAAGTGTGAGAGTACTTACAAGGGGAGATAGATTCAATGTTTGTAATGGCTCAGCCATTCCCAGTCCTTATTCAATCCTGAGTTGATTGTGTCTAGTTTGCATATCAATTCCAGCTCAGCAGTCTCTCGTTGGAGTCTGTTTTTGAAGTTTTTCTGTTGTAATATAGCCACCCGCAGGTCTGTCACTGAATGACCAGACAGGTTGAAGTGTTCTCCCACTGGTTTTTGAGTATTTTGATTCCTGATGTCAGATTTGTGTCCATTAATTCTTTTGCGTAGAGACTGTCTGGTTTGGCCAATGTACATGGCAGAGGGGCATTGCTGGCACATGATGGCATATATCACATTGGTAGATGTGCAGGTGAACGAGCCCCTGATGTTATGGCTGATGTGATTAGGTCCTATGATGATGTCACTTGAATAGATATGTGGACAGAGTTGGCATCGGGGTTTGTTACAAGGATAGGTTCCTGGGTTAGAACTGGCTTGCCTGCTAGAATTATAGCCGCAACCATGGTGGGGTTATTGGGTATATTGCCAACTTGCTTTGAGAACATGTTTGGGTTTTTTTACATTATATCTGCAATGGCTATTGGAAACTCTGTTCCTGCTGCAAATCTGTGCTTCTTTGTTGGTGCAGATAACTCATACTGCTTGGAAGGCTGTGCTAGACCAGAGTTAGCCTAGGCAGGAGGCTACATTAATTTACAAACTGAAAGGTCACTTTATCAGTCATCTAAATCATTTGATTAGACGGAAGCAAAACAGTCATCTGGGACATATAAGTGAGATGGGAATTTAATTTGCACATTGGTGCAATTCTAGCAAAACTGTGGTCTAAATCCTCTTAGGAGAGGCTGGGTAAGAGGTGGGACTGAATGAAAACAGAGTGTAGCTTATGCATATAGGGGAGCTGCTCTCATGTAGCAGTGATGAAAGCAGTTGTAACACAAGGATCACAGCCAAGGTTGCTGTAAACTGACATAACTCAAATGACTTCAATGGAGCTACAATAATTTACACCAGTTGAAGATCTGACCCACAAGTGTCTAATTAGTGCCTAATTCACCCTTTGGGGGGGCGGGGAGGACTATCAGGCTAACTGCATGCACAAATGCTTTTGAAAATATGACTCTACATCTATCACTCCCTATACAACTTGTTTAATTAAAGTTTGCAGTATGTGTATATGGTCTACCATGGATCTGCACAAAATGCTCTGCATGACCAAAACGTGGCACATACCAATTTTCTAAAAGACACAATCACTTGGGGGGAAATGCTGTTTACCATTTTTATTAGGGCTTTCAAGCAATTAAAAAATTAATCACAATTAATCACACAATCCATTGTGCTATTAAACAGTATTAGAATACCATTTCTTTAAATATTTTGGATGTTTATTACATTTTCAAATATATTGACTTCAATTACAACACTAGAATACAAAATGTACAGTGCTCACTTTATATTTATTTTTGATTACAAACATTTGCACTGTAAAAAACAAAACAAAAGAAATGGTATTTTTTCAATTCACCTAATACAAGTACTGTAGTGCAAACTCTTTATCATGAAAGTTGAACTTACAAATATAGAATTATGTACAAAAAAAACTGCATTCAAAAATAAAAGAGTGTAAAACTTTAGAGCCTACAAATCCCTCAGTCCTACTTCTTGTTCAGCCAATCGCTCAGACAAACATGTTTGTTTACATTTGTGGGAGATAATGCTGCCCGCTTCTTGTTTACGTCACCTGAAAGTGAGAACAGGCATTGGCATGGCAATGTTGTAGCTGGCGTTGCAAGATATTTACGTGTCAGATGCTCTAAAGATTCATACGTCCCTTCATGCTTTTGACCATAATTCCAGAGGACACGCGTCCATGATTGAGTGGATCTGTAGATGCTAAAGTTTTACATTGTTTTGTTTTTGAGTGCAGTTATGTAACCCCCCAAAAAATCTACATTTGTAAGTTGCAGTTTCACGATAAAGAGATTGCACTATGTACTTGTATGAGGTGAATTGAAAAATACTATTTCTTTTATCATTTTTGCAGTGCAGATATTTGTAATAAAAATAATATTATAAAGTGAGCACTGTATATTTTGTATTCTGTGTTGTAATTGAAATCAGTATATTTGAAAATGTAGAAAAACATCCAAAGATATTTAATAAATTTCAATTGGTATTCTGTTGCTTAACAGTGCGATTAAAACTGCGATTAATCACAATTAATTTTTTAAATTGTGATTAATTTTTTTAGTTAATCGTGGGAATTCACTGCGGTTAATTGACAACCCTAATTTTTATGCTGCAGTTTTGTGCACCGGGTGAAATAGCTTAGCACTTCTCACTCCAGTGTAGTGTAGACTATCATTCAAAACAAATGGCTATTTTCCTCTTTTGCAGCAAAGAAGATGATGCTAACAGAGAACATCTCTGATCATCTATTTCATAGTACTTCACAGGCCAACTAAGAACACATTTTTCCAGAGTGAATCAAAGTTGGAAAGGAAAAAATGTTTACTTTTTGCTGGATCCTACTACTGTTTATCAAAGGAGCAGAGGTTAGAGAGTTTAATCTGACAGGTAAGAGATTGTTTCATGTCTTACTGGAAATGTTTAAAAAAAGATTTGTATTGGCTGGTTAATATCAATATACATCCTATCATCATTTTATGAGTTTTCACTGATTCTGTGTAAGACTTTTTATGAATTATAATTTGTATGCATTTTTTTTGTTAAGCACCGATGGTGTGCTTGGAACTGTATAAAATACAAAATCCGTAGTCCCAGAGTTAGCACTGAAAGGAGATGGACATTTTCAATATAATGGAAAAATAAAAACTGGAATTTTGAGAGCATAATGGAACAAATTCATTGCTGCTGTAACACCACTGAATAATACATCAGGTATAGATGGCTTTCTCCCCATAGATTTTCCCTCTTTCTTAATCTCATCACCAAAACTCCTTTCATTACTTTGTTTTGCCCTGCCCTATATTTTATTGGTCCTCATGGTGCTATGTATTAGTGGAATTTCACAGAGCTCTAATTAATTTCAGTTGGGAAAGTTGCAAGATGCCTGCTGTGAGTCCTTTGACATCTTCATCCAAGCTAAAACATTGCTTCATAAAAAAATAGAGCACTACAATTGGAGCTTTTTGGGACTTTTCTGTCAGAAAATCATCCTGACGGAAAATGCCCTTTGCATAAAATCAAAAATTTCCATGGGAAAATGTCTGGTTGGAAGGCGCTTGTCAATTTCACTTTCTGCCATCAGGGAGAAAATGAAATTGAGAAGAGCTTGGAATTTTTGTCCTGTGAAAAATGTCAAGGTTTTCACTTTTTGTCAGGAATGATGACTAATTTTTTCTGAAAACTTGAAAATTTCCCCTCTGGCTGGAAATTCTGTTCTCCAACCAGCTGTAACTGCAATAGCCCATTACCCAGAGTGATTCAATACCAGAATTAGCTGGAAAAGAATATAAAATAATCAATAAATTGTGTGGAGATAATGTGTCCCTCTGATATGGTAGAACAAAGAGACAAAGGAAAATGTGTGGATGTGGATTGTTGAGAGCAGTTGGATATAGAAGGCTGCCATTGACACATGCAGTCTAAAGACAATGGCAAGGTATCAAATAAGTATACAGATAACATAATGATAATACTTTGCATGTATTCAGCATTTCTCACAAGAGGATATGAAGATGTTTCAAAGCACTGTTTTATTAGCATTGCTGCGACATAGGTGAATATTATTATATCCATTTTGCAAATGAGAAAACTGAGATATAGAGAGACAAACAACTTGCCCAAGATCATATAGTTAACTCAGTAGTAGAGTTTGGATGAAACTCTTTCTTTAAGCTAACACTCCACCCACATCTCCTGGATGCCTCCTATGTGGAGTGAAATTTAGTTAATGTAAATTAACTCTTATATTAAACCCATAAAAATAAGGCTGCTTGGAGATAAGTCTATAGTTTAATCATAGATTCATAGATTCTAGGACTGGAAGGGACCTCGAGAGGTCATCGAGTCCAGTCCCCTGCCCGCATGGCAGGACCAAATACTGTCTAGACCATCCCTGATAGACATTTATCTAACCTACTCTTAAATATCTCCAGAGATGGAGATTCCACAACCTCCCTAGGCAATTTATTCATGACAATCCCTCTACAGCAGAGGATAGCACCACCCCATCGAAGATCTGGACTTTGGAATACTTTGTGTTTATTACTGTACATAGGTAAAATCAAAACAGCTGCAACATATTAGTTTGTGTTTAAAGACATGTAGCCGGATCCTCAGCTAGTGTAATCAGCATTGTCATCAGTGGAGCTATGCCAATTTACACAAACTGAAAGTTTTTGGTCCTCAGAGCCCAATCCAACTGCTATTAAAATCAATGGAAAGTCTATTTGTATCAGTGGGAGCTGAATCAGACCTATAAATCCCAGACACTCGTTGTTAATTTATACTTAGTTATTAACTGTTATTGGGCTAAATTTTCAAAAGTGACTAGTATAGTTGTAGCTGTGTTGGTCCCTGGATATTAGAGAGACAAGGTGGGTGAGGTAATCTCTTTTATTGGACCAACTTTTGTTGGCAGAAGATACAAGCTTTTGAGATACACAGAGCTCTACTTCGTGTCTCGGTGGTTCTCAGAGCCCAGGTTCCTGCCTGATCAGGGACATCTACACTGCTATTTTTAGCCATGTAGTACAAGTCCCATGAGCCCAAGTCAACAGACCAAGCTCGGAGACTCATTGCTATGGGTTGGGGTTTTTTTCAGTGTAGACATAAGCTAAGAGACAATGTCTGAACTATTAGCTGGGCCGATGCTACTTCCAGGCTCCATCCAAAATTATAAGACTTGTTCTGCAAAGACTAGGAACCAAAAGATCTTAAGGACATTAAACAGTTAAAAAGTCACTCTCTAGAGAGGGGGAAGGCAGTTGCCAAGGGGAAGACACAGAGACCGATTCTGCTGGAGAAACTGAAGAAGCAAAATCTTCCTGCTCCACTCCCACATGGGACTTGAAGTAAGGTAGACATGTGTAACCTTGATATATTGGGTGCCCAGGAAGAGGATGAGCAAAGGTAAGACAGGGTAAGGTAAGAAGTGGTGCAGGGAGACAGCAAGGGGTCTGTATAGTCAGGCCTTGACTGCTTGTTTAAGGGTCCCTGGAAAGGGAGAAGCTGGGTCCCCCTATCAGTCCACTGAGGAAGATGGAGCAGAAATGCCCCTGAGACGGGTAAGGTAAGGACTGCTGAAACTCCCTGATACCAGGGGCAAGGACTGGTGGGTTCAGAGTTGGTCTGAGGATCCAACGTGAAACTGAAGGACTATCAGTTGTTGGACTACTGGTTTTACTACAGAAGGGGTGGACCTATATGTGACCAGCCAGAATGCTGAGTTGCAAGAAAAAGCAAATCACTGCCTGACTGGCATGGCTGTCACAGGAGGTGCTAAAGGAGGAGAGCCTGCTATACCACACTTAACCAGTGGAGTGGGGGGTGGGGGGAGGGGGTGCATCTGCCGGCGAGTCACATGCTTACAGGCCCTTTAAGGCACCTCCTAAAATATACCCCAAATCACCAATCATGTTAAAAATCTTGGCCATTCCCCCCCCTCTAAATATAATGAAATCTCTGCTATATTCATGTCAGATTGCACTGATATGTTTGTTGCCTGTCTTTCAGAGTGTCTTTATAAAGGACCTGAAAGGATTTATCATGCAATTACAGATGAGGAGTTTATCTTGGAATGTGTTTTGCCATCCCAACACCATACCCACATGTACAACAACTCATTTCTCTATAAAAGTAAAGTGCTGTGGTTCTGGCAACAAAAAGATGGAGAACCAGTGAAGATTATCAGCAATGAAAGCACTAACCCCACTCAGGAAGGGAATGCACTTTGGTTTAGACCGATAGGGATTAATGCTTCTGGAGTATATATCTGTATGATAAGGTATGTCAGTGTGTCAAAAAGCCTTCCTTGATGTACACTTTCACTGATAGCTGAAAATCATAGCATCATGCAAATAAAGGGCTGGAAGGTCAAGAGATCATCTACACTCTGCACTAAGACATGATTAAGTATACCTAGACTATCCCTGGCAGAAGTTTGTCTAACCTGCCTTAAAAACCTCCATGCCACTAAACTCTTCCTTTGGTCTGATATGTTTGATTGTTTTCACTTGACCTTGGTTTCTTTTCTTTGCTGTACAGGGAAGAAATCCCATGTCTCTCAAACATCATAAAGGTTCAAGCGAAGAACAATGCAAATTGTTCGGATAATGGCAGAAATGAGCTGTCTCTTCTCATTGAAACGGGACATTCAATTTCTTGTCCTGGGATACACTGTTACAAACAAAGGTCACCAGTGACATGGTACAAGGTAATAGTCACTCTGTTCCAATTCTGTGCGAAATAAAATCAATGCTGTTACAATTTTAGGCTAAATTCTGCACACTTACCCATGTGCCCACAACTTTTACTGAAGCAAATGCAAATTGTGCACAACTCCCTGAGGGGGAATATTTTAGAGGTTTTTAATTAGAGCTGAGATGGAAATGGATTTTCTATTTTGTGGGAAACTTCATGATTTGGAGAAAAAAAATTGTTCCAAAATGGAACAAAACCAAAGAATTCTAAGCTTCCCATGAAACAAAATAAATTAAAACAAAAATTTCTGCTGGATCAAAACATTTTGTTTCAATAAAATTGAAGCATTCCATTCTGATTTTAACCCTTTAAAACTTTAAAAAAACATTTTTAGAAATTAAAATATATAAAGATTTCATTTTCAAAAGTTATTTCAAAATGAAATATCAAAATGTTCCATTTTTAAAATGTAAAAAATGCTTTGTTTATTTTCTAAATGAAATTTCATCAAAATTGGCATTTTTCTAAAAGTTTCTTTAGAGATGAAAATGGCATTTTATTGAAAAATGATTTGGTGAAAAATTTCTGACAAGCTTTACTTATAATGGCCATAAAATTGGCTCCAAGCTAAAATTTGGCAGACAAGAAAGGGATGTTCTTTCTTTTTCACACAGTTTAAAAACATGGATCAGTTCTGTATAAGGTTAAAAAAGGTCAATAAATGGAAATTACTATTTTGAGATTTCTTGGCATTCAGATAATACCAAGTATGAAGTCTAGTCAATTTCCTAAATAGACTTACCTGCTATACAGGAATAACTCTTGATATATTGTACCTAACTATGCATTTATATCATCTAGTGTTACAGCACTAACTATATGTTCAACCAAGACTAGAACCATTTCTGTAGCCAAAGTGACTTTTGAATTTCCTGTAAAAGATGTACAACTTCTATGGCAAATTTTCTTTCGTGGTTTCTTTCTTTCTTTGAATTTCCTTACTCTGTTAATTTAAGACCTGATCCAAAACCCTTTGAAGTCAATGAGAGTCCTTCCATTTACTCTAATGGGCATTGGATTGGCATTTATTGAAAATCTTTAATCATTCTAGAGGATGTGTGTATATTTAAGACATTAAGAATGTCTGGAATTTTCAAAAGCATTCAGTATTGCTCTGTGCTCATAGTGAAAGCAATAGCAGTATTGCTAACCCCAAGCATTCAAAATTCATAAGTCAGACCTCAAGAAATCATGAGATTTATTTAAAAATCATAACGTATGAAAAAAAAAAAACAGTGTTCCTTTTATTTGGCTTCTGGTTTCTAAGTCTTCAGGTCCCACTTCATTCATATTTGCAGAATTTTTGCCGCAGTCATGAGTGTTAGCAATTTGCTTTTTTTAAAAATATGAAAGCTAAGATTCTCATGTACTCAGCTGCCTTCAGAAGCTAGGGCTTGCAAAGCAAACAAACATACACAACCCTGCCATCCCCACCCCCAACACCAAATCTTATGAGACTCATGGTATAACAGACACTGCTATTGACTTCAATGGGAACAGAGTTAGGTCTGCATTCAGCGCTCTTGACAATTCCATTCTAAGATTTTAAAAGAGAATTTAACTAGTAGCAAAGAAAACCCCCCATCTAATTGCTTCATTTTCCTTTCTTTTTGTTAGAATGGAATTCGAGTAATGTTTCAGGAGATTAGACAAAGTCTAAAACTTACAGATGATGAAATCCTCTTGCGTCGTATCTATGAGCAAGATGCTGGTATTTATGTATGTGATTACATTGTATTTGACAACAGCATCCAGTGGACAATGAGACGAGTAGTTAGAGTAAAAATCATTGGTAAGTAACATATGAACTCAGAATAATAAAATATCTGTAGTAACAACTTATTTTCGATAGTAAATTAGTGTCTCTTTCCTCCCCAGCACTGTTTTTCTTTGTGCTCACATTCTGAAAATCTTGTCCTCTCTCACGTTGACAATGCTGTCCTCTCCTGGTTCTATTCCCGCTTCTCCAGCTGTTTCTTCAGAAACCTTTAGTGGGTCTCCTTCTCCCTCCACAATGCAGTGAACCCTTGGCCTGATAACCTGAGGCCTCACTTACAAAATGACTATATGTTAAGAATGTTCAGACAGGCCATCAGGCTAAACATCATTAAAGTCCTCATCCCAAGTCCATTAAAGTCAATAGAGAGATTGCCATTGACTTCAGTGGGCTTTGGGTGGAATGTTAAATGTTCAGTAATAACATATAATAGACTGTCTGTAACCTAGAATAATTAATAACCTTATCAGATCTGATTCCATTTTGAGTTTACCATAGCCTAAGACACTATACAGGGCCGGCTCCAGGCACCAGCTTGTCAAGCAGGTGCTTGGGGCGGCTGCTCTGGAGAGGGGTGGCATGCCCAGGTATTCGGCGGACGGTCCCTCACTCCGCCTGGGAGCGAAGGACCTCCTGCCGAATTGCCACCACAGATCACGATCGCGGCTTTTTTTGTTTGTTTGTTTTGGCTGCTTGGGGCAGCCAAATCCCTGGAGCCGGCCCTGACACTATAGCAACCTTTTCACTACACATAATATAGTCTTATCAGTTATTTTATTTTTTATTTTGTATTGCAGCACGAAACACTGTCCACACCCCAAACATCTTGTCTCCCAGTGGCGTGAAGACCCTTGAAGTAGAAGTTGGTAAGTGGGAATTTTTTGCGGTTCTTTTTCTGGCCTGGAAGGACATTACAATTTAATGGAGTATTGACATTTTACTGGATGAAAGAAACCAGTTTAAAGACATGTATGGATCTTAGGTCCAATGTTTTGTATGGATTAGGTCAAAAACTGAGACAGTGTATGACTTTGTTGGCATCAAAGGGGAAAAAATGCATCTCAACCCAGCAACCACTTTCCCATATTAATTAGGAGAAAGATTTTCCAGTGACTTTTGTAAACAGTGTTTCTCTGTTTCCTTTTCACAGGAAAACCTCTTACAATTGAATGCAAAGTATTTTTTGGCTTTGAAAGGGATTTTTTGCCCATGATAACTTGGTACAGAGACAACAAAGAAAGTAAAAGTGAGCCACTTTTGCAGAAGCCAACACGGTAAGGGGAAAAACCAACCAAACAGAAAAACCCAGCTACAAATGTTGGTTACAAATGTCGAGTCTTCAATATCTACTTTAATGTACTATCTTCTTACCTGGAGTCACTGGAAGATCACTAACAGAGTATCAGATAATGTAAGAAAAGTCCACTGAGGATTTTTAGACAAACATATTACATACTAATGTGTGTGACACACACATGTTCTTTCTAATATATATAATACACGTTAACACACTACTATGTATGTATGAATATATGTATGTGTATATATAATTACATACAAAAAAGTATGTTAAAAGAACATTATGGTTCTACAGTGAAGCACTGAAAATTTAGCAAGTACCAGGGGTTAGGTTGCTCATGCAATTCTAATTCCACCCCCTTTTGCATATGTATTAATATACAGAAATACAGTCTTTAATTAAATGCTCACATAGTATTTCGTCCACAGAACCCTGCCTTGCTCAGTGCACAGAATAGATCAGGGGTAGACAACCTATGGCACGCGTGCCAAAGGCGGCATGCGAGCTGATTTTCAGTGACACTCACACTGCCTGGGTCCTGGCCAAAAGTCCGGGGGCCTCTGCATTTTAATTTAATTTTAAATGAAACTTCTTAAACATTTTAAAAACCTTATTTACTTTATATACAACAATAGTTTAGTTATATATTATAGACTTATAGAAAGAGACCTTCTAAAAACGTTAAAAAGTATTACTGGCACACAAAACCTTAAATTAGAGTGAATAAATGAAGACTCGGCACACCACTTTTGAAAGGTTGCCAACCCCTGGAATAGATGGTGCTCAATTAATGAGAAGCTGTTCAATAATTTGATTCTCTTCATACTGAGGTGGCCCTAGGCCTTGTTTACTGCACATTATGCAAACCCAAGACCGGTGCAACCCATTAGGCGACCTAGGCAGTCGCCCAGGGCACTAGCATTTGGGGGGCGGCATTTTGGGTCCTTCGGCGGCAGCTGGATCTTTGGCCTCCCTGGTCGTCTTCGGCATTTAGGCAGAGGGAGCCTGGGGCAGGGGCAGGGGGCGCGAGGAGGGCCGCCTGCAGCAAGTAAGGGGGGGGGGGCAGCACGCAGGGGAACCGCTCCCTGCCCCAGCTCTCCTCTGCTCCGCCTCCTCCCCTGAGCACGCCGCCCTGCTCTGCTTCTCTCCCTCCCAGGCTTGCGGCACCAAACAGCTGATTGGCGCCACAAGCCTGGGAGACGGGAGAAGTGGAGTGGTGACGGTATGCTCGGAGGAGGAGGTGGAGGCGGAGCAGAGGTGAGCTGGGGCGGGGAGCTGCCACATGGCTCCCCGGGCCAGGGGGAGCTGCTGCGGGGGGGGTGCGCCTCAGGGCGGTGGGTGGGGGAGCTGCCGCGGCGGGGCGCCTTAGGGCAGAGAGCTGCTACAGGGCTCGGGGGGGAGGGCTCAAGGTGGAAGTTTCGCCTAGGGCGCGAAACATCCTTGCACCCTCCCTGTGCAAACCCTGCTCTAAAGAAAAAATGAACAATCTCTTTCTGGGCTTTTCTATAGCTCCCACCTTTATAGAGTCACAAGCAATGTATTTGTCTTCACAGCCCCTAGTATTATCCTCATTTTACAAATGGGAATTGAGGCACAGAGAAGTTAAGCTCAAAAGTGTCCACTAATTTTGGCTGCCCAATTTGAGACACCCACAACTTGATTTTTCAGATTACTTAGCATTATATAGCACTGTATATGTTCAAATAATATATAGCTTTACATAAAGCTTTATATGTAGGCACAGCTCCCATTGACTTCAGTTGCAGCTCCCAATGCAAATCCGGCACCCAGAAAACGAGAGAGACACAATTAGTGACCACCTGTGAAAAGTTTGGTTTGAGCGACTTGCCCTGCATCACACAGGAACTCTGTGACATATGCAGAGACTAATCCAATTCCTCATGGCAGCATTCAACTATCTTGACCATCAGACCCTCCTTTCTCTTCTTGCAATCCCCTGCTTCAGTTACCACATACCTTTGAATTCTGCAACAAATGAAGCAGGGGTCCTACAGACACCGGTCTCCTTTACTACACAGCCTTGGTTATTCCACAGAGCAGGTCCATCCTGAGCACTGAATGAGACAGGGGTCATGTGGAAAAAATAGTATGTGATCATGCCATTAAAGACTGTATCATAATCCATATTCACAGGGGGACTGAATTAAGATTGCGCGGGAGACCTTAATTTGGGTATTAACTTTTGAATGCTTGGCTTTTCAACCTTAATGTTCTTTTAACATTTGTGTGTGTGTCCGTGTGCATGTGGGTGCGTGCATGTAAGCACCCTGGCGTGCCGGGCCAGTTTGTTTACCTGCCGCGTCGGCAGGTTCGGTCGATTGTGGCTCCCACTGGCCGCAGTTCACTGCTCCAGGCCAATGGGGGCTGCTGGAAGCTGCGGCCAGCACATCCCTCGGTCCGCGCTGCTTCCCACAGCCCCCATAGGCCTGGAGCAGCAAACCATGGCCAGTGGGAGCTGCGATTGGCTGAACCTGTGGATGTGGTAGGTAAACAAACCGGCACGGCCCACCAGGGTGCTTACTCTGGCGAGCCGCGTGCCAGAGGTTGCCAGCCCCTGTCCTAGGTTTAAAAAAAAGTGAAAAAAGAGAAATCCCACAATATGGCATCATATTGATGCCTACGTGGGACATCAGCATGGTTGGAACTTTTAGATCCACCACACACACCTCCGCCACTTGAGCTAATGGAATACCTGAAAGCAGTAGTAGGTTATCATTGTCTATGTGGACCAGCACTAGAGGGAAATGAGATGCACACTTTGCCAGTGGATTTCACAGATATTTGCAGACAGCAGAGTACTAGTGAAACTCAGAAATCTTGGGTTCCATTCCAGGGTCCAGAGGAGAGTAGTTAAAGACTCTTCTGCGTGTTTTCCCCCAAGCTTAATCCTGTCCACTCGATCCCAGCCAGCTTGTCCTGGTCCTGTCTCTTCTCTGTCCCTGTCTCCTTGTCCCAGTCCCAGTATCCTTGCCCAGCCAGTCCTATTTTCCCACTCTGGGTTCCCCATCAGATTCTCATTCTCCCCCCAGATGCCAGTCTCTTCCTCCCACACACACTTCCAATCCCAATTTCCTTGCTCTGTTAGTCCTATTTCCCTTCCTCTCCCAGCTCCTTGTTCAATCTCTCTCTCCCCTCCCCACCTCCTGGCAACCAATCCCAGGGGCTCCTCATCCAATCTCAGTCTCTGCCTCCCTCCCCACCCCGTCCCTAGTTTCTTGTCCCAGTCTCTTTGCCCAGCAAGTTTCAGTTTTACCCTTGCACCGTGGCTCCTCATTAGAACTTTCTTTCCCCTGCACAACCCCATTCCCACCCCCGCGGTGCCCAGTTCCAGTCTTCTTGTGCAGCTAGTCCCATTGTCCCCCCAGATCCTCATCCAATCTCAGTGTCCCCCTCCCCCCTTATCTGTCAACTGGCTCCCTGCTGCCCTTCACATTTCCCTCACTGGGTGTCCTTCACTGGGTTGCTCCCAGTTCCAGCTTCCTCTCCAGCTTCTAGTCTCAGTCTTCTTGTGTTACCTGTCCCAGCCTCCCTCCATGAGTCTGAGTCACAGTATGCACTTCTTGGTTCCCAATCCTAGTGCCCACCTCTCCAACTCCCCGTCACAATTTTTCCCCTCCCCACTCTCGGTCTGACCAGGCTCTTTGTCCAAATCTACTCTTTCAGTCTGGCTTTTGTTCCCTCAGCATTCAAGTCAGAAGGCTTCCTTCTGAACGCTGCTTGGGCATCAGCAAGGAGAATCATTGAGAGCACAACAAAGACAGGCTCCCTTCTCTCAGTTGCAGTGCCTGGCATCATCCCAGCATCTGGGAGCAGCAATTCTAGAGAAGGTCTGGCTTTGCCTCTGCATCTCTGGGATAGAGCATCCACAATCACTCTGTGGGGATGGCACGTGCAGTCTGGTCACAAACAGGATGAAGCGTGCTCATTGAGGACAGAATGGTTGCAGATTTTAGCTGATATGCTCAATAGAGGTTTCTTAGAGTTTGTGCAAACTGAGATTTTTTTCAAAGACATCTAGCTTGGCCAAATTTGGGTAGTTTTTGATAGGAACAGCAATAAGCACATTGGTAACACAAAGACCAAATTTCAAATCCTTGGTCTGAACTATGGGAGTGCAAGAGTGTCTCAAAGTAAAGGTCACCAACCAATTTTTAACAGGCAGATATCTGGCATGGAAAATTTCTGCCCAATGTTTAAAGTTTGGCAAAGCTGTAAGCAACTGAAAACAGGGTCTGAAAATAGAAGGTATTGTGCAACCTTAATATTAGGCTGTGTTACCAATGTCACCTATAATGATATATATTTATTATTATATGACAGAGAGTGAATGAATAAAACAAACGGTATCAACACAGACAACTCTGGACAGAGATTTACAAATATGCATGAATTTGTTTTATTATGATTAAAGCCACTCACTGGCACATGTGTGGTATTACAGAGATCAGTAGGTTATCAGCTTCTGAACAGAGTAGTGCAAAATGGTTATAATGAACATTGTCTTTTTCAGAATTCATTAGAAACTCAAAATTCAAACAAAGCGTATTGAAAGATTTGTAAAAATTTGGGAACACTGCTCAATTTTGGGTAAATGGGGATCCACTTTCAAGGAAATCAAGTGTGATTTATGGATTTGAGTCAAAATAATATGATTGCATGATTTCATGAAGTGATCAGGTGTTACTTGGCAGATTACATGAGTGTCACTTCATCTGAAATGCTAAGTGAAACTTCAGGTGTGACACCACATTGTCTGAACCAAAATATGAATGACATTCTATAAAGCAAACCCCACTAGTTTTCACACTGCTTTGTTCAGGTGTCCTCAGCTGGTGGTTGGGAAATGACCATGAGATATGGGATATGATTCTGCAAATTCTTAGTGTCTTGCAGTACCTGAGAATTTTGCTAGCATGAAATTATTTTAAGATCTTTCAGAGCAAGGTCCCTTGCCACTGCTATAGAGTCTGATTTTTAAGGCTGCAATTCAGGTATGTACTTACATAGGTACTTAACTTTAAGTACATGTCAATGGGATTAAGCATGCATTTAAAGTTAGGCGTGTGTTTAAGTACTTTGCTAAACTGAGGTCTGAGGACTGATCAAGAGCATTTTATTGTGCTGTCTGTGGGCATTAGTATCTTAGGACTTGTCTACATTACCCGCTGGATTGACAGGCCGCAATTGATCCAGCAGGGGTCAATTTATCGTGTCCAGTCTAGACACGATAAATCGACCACCAAGCGCTCTCCCATCAACTCCGGTACTGCACGAGGGCGAGTGGCGCAGGCGGAGTCGACAGGAGAGCGTCAGCCGTCGACATACTGCAGTGAAGACACCACGGTAAGTAGATCTAAGTACATCGACTTCAGCTACGTTATTCATGTAGCTGAAGTTGCATAACTTAGATCGATTTCCTCGCCACCCTCCCCCCCCCCCAGTGTAGACCAGGCCTTACTATGAGATCAGAACGAAATTGAACTTTCATACAAGGACATCATTTTTCTTTTGCGACATTGTCATGGATCCACAGGATTGGTGCTATGCCCCCAGCTTTGGAACAGTCTCTAGGAGAAACCCCTTCAGTATGCCAGACCCCCTATGGGTCCCACTCTGTCTCCTTGTTAGCCATGTGGCTTCACTGCTTCCTTAGACTGACTTATGGGCTTTCGGTGCTCCTGCTTCACACCATGAGCTCCATTCAGCAAGTCCAACTGAGACAGACTCCTGATGGAGAGTTGTACACTCTTCGGGGATTAATGCACCTCACCAAGCATTTGCAGTGATACCAAGAAGTATTGTCAAAACAGTTGGGTTTATTAGTTAACTGGAATGCAGCATAGGAAGTCCTTAGGGTAGTACAGAGAACGGAAAATTAAAGCATAGTTCATTCTGGTTAGCCCAGAGCCCAGCCAAGCTGTAATGAACGTCTTGGTTTAAGCTCTGTCTGACCTCTTTCCTCTCACTCCTGGGACGAGCCCTGAATACTTCCAGCAGCCACTTCTAATTCCCCCACTTCACACTTCTCCTGTCCTTTGTTCTCTGCTGTGGAATGTTGCTCAAACTCCCTGCTGAGAAGTGGGGAAATCCAAATCTCTCTGGGTCGATGGTTGCTAGGTGTCTATGTCTGAGCAATTGGATTTGCTATTGTCTTTTCAAATGTTCCACTGCTATGGGGACCAAGCCTCAGGGCTGGTCTACATTATGGGGGGGGGGAGGAAGGAGGGGGAATCGATCTAAGTTACGCAACTTCAGCTCTGTGAATAACGTAGCAGAAGTCGACATACTTAGATCTACTTACTGTGGTGTCTTCACTGCGGTGTGTCGTCGATTCCCCTTACGCTTCTCGTTGAGGTGGAGTACCGGAGTTGACACTAGAGTGATTGGTGGTTGATTATCGCGTCTATACTAGATACGAAAAATCAACCCCTGCTGGCTGTTGATCCGGCCGGTAGTGTAGACAAGCCCTCAGACTGCTAAGCCATACCCAGACCCACATCTCTTAGCCTGCCCTGAGAGCAAACAATCCTTTTCCACCCACTGGGTAACAATGGAGCATAGAGGGGAAAATAAGGCAAAAACAGGATGCCTAAAAATACTCCTACTCCTTCACAGACATCACAAGTGAATGACAAGAATGTTAATATCTCTTTATTTGTACAATCATGGGCTTTTGTGACTTATGTGAATGAATAGTAGATGGATGATAGGCGTGTTTTTTTGTTTAGGATTCGTGTAAAAGAACTTGAAGGCAAATCATTTGTTCATGTCGCCACACTCAGGGAAGTTACTGAAAGGGACCTGAACAGCAACTTCATCTGCTTTGCTCAGAATTCTGTGGGGAACTCGACAGGAGTGCTCAAGCTAAAAAGGAAGGAAAGAGGTAAATTCAGAAGTTGTCTGGCTATTCCTCATAATGAGATATGTTTTGATCACTGTCACTAATATGCTTGTGGTCATCACTGCCCTCTACTTTTCAATAAGTTAGAGAGGTTCCTTGAAACTGAACGGAAAAGGTTTTGTTTGAAAACTGCTAGAATTGCTCTGTGTTCCAGAACAGATCTGCTTTTTACACTGTCAACAAGACACTATCTATTCTCTTGAATTCCCATGCTAAGCCTGAATCACAATGTTCAGAACTGGACTTAGATCCAGTTCCAAACTTCCTTAAAGTTTGGGAGGCAGGCAGAAGTGAATCTTGTCCGTCAGTTTAGTCCCCATTCCTGGTATTAGCATTTCTTGTAAATGTCAGTATTATTATGGAAACACTGAATTTTAACAGCAATAATTTTGTTTTAACAGCACTTTTCAAATTCATATTATATGGTGCGATTGCAGTTCTAGTTGGACTCCTGGTGGGCAGTGCTTTTGTTTACCAGCATTGGATCGAAATAGTGCTGATGTATAGAAATTACTTGGCCAAGGACGAAACTATAGGGGGTAAGAAAAATAGAACCATGATAGACTGTTATTTTACTTTAAGTTTTCTATTGTCATTTGCAATATCTGTTAACCATTTACTTTAATGTCTTCAATCACATTAGGGCCTAATCCAAAGGTTTCTTAAGCCAATAGTTGACGTTTCACTGACTTCAGTGGTCTTTGATTCAGGATCTTAGAGAAGCCGGAACACATGGGGCAGTACATATTTACTGACTGAAGTCTTTTAATGAGCAATTTACAATAGCAGTAATTTAGCCAGGGAATATCAGAGTAGGAGACAGAGGTTAGGAAAAACCATGTAGACCAGGGATCCAAGAAATTCCCACAACAATTTCTCCCTTAATCTGTGGTAAAATCTGTAGACTAGAGGTGCATGTGCTTGCAGAGAGATGGGTGAGGAAATGGAGACATATAATCATTTATTTTCCTATTTAATCAACATGATTTCTCATAAACATAACCAGGGAGGGAGACAAAGTCACTTGGCAAATCAACTTATAAGGGCACTTATTGGAAATATTTATATATTTTCTTCCTAAAAAAATACATGTTGATCATAGTGATCAACTTCTATTCATGAATAGTGCAATAACACCATAGGTCTCTACCAGGTTGGGGTTCCCAGGTGCTAAGCTCTGTAAAAATGTATAGGAAATGGCAGTTTCCCTACCCCAAAGTACTTACAAATCTAATGTGAGGTGCAGCGGGTGGAGGAGTCTGGTGGTTTCTACCTGTAAGACTTTTCTGAAACACACCTGGCCCTTGATGCAAGCTGCTATATTTAAAAAGAAATTGCTCTTCAGAAAGTGTATTGGTGAGCCCAGAGATAAGTCACCTCTGGCCAGGGTGATTTGGGAAATCACCTAATCCCCCATTTAGTTTGGTGACAAAGTTTTCATGAGGGCTCTGGAAAGTCCCCTGGAGGTTTCTCTAGATGATCCCTGGGATAAAGAGGTGTTAAGCCAGATCATTCCTGGAGAGGTAAAGCAGAATCAACTCTTTGTTTGTCTTGTCCACTTAGACTGTAAGCTCTTTGGCCCAGAGACTGTTTGTAGCATGTAGCATGTTGTAGTATGTCTACACTTGCAGAGTTTTTGCACTGTAAGTTTTACCGGTGATAGGGAACCGGTGAAAGAAAAGCTCTGGCTTGTGTACCCACTTAATTCCTCAGGTGTCAGAGAGTGTTTACACTAGCAGCACTTCCATCGCCGATGAGAGCAGCGCTATAGGGCAGTTATCCCACAGTGCAGCTCTCTCGATAGGTCTTGTGGGAAGGGGAGGTGAGGGGAAGGCATTCTGGGTCCCTGCTTACTGCCTATGATGCACTGTTTCATGTTCCAGCAGCCCCATTACTTCCTTGTTTATTTTGTGGCATTTTTTTTAAAAAACCCTGATGTCATCTGGCTGCTTTCCCCGCCACATCTATAAGCAAAGGGAAAGGGAGTTTCAAACTTCCAGGGGCTTACAGGGGGAGGGATGGATGTCCCTTTACCTGGTGTCAGAGCAGCAGAGAGGCTGGCCAGAGTG
Organism: Trachemys scripta elegans; assembly: GCF_013100865.1. Lineage (NCBI taxonomy): Eukaryota > Metazoa > Chordata > Testudines > Emydidae > Trachemys > Trachemys scripta. Next base: position 232,580,319 of record NC_048298.1, read on the forward strand.
GTCACTTTTGGAACTGTGGGATATCCTCCGGAGGCCAAAGGGTGTTTACATGGGTAGAAAGTGTCTTCATTTTCACAACAGCACCAAAAAAAAAAAAAAAAAAAACCAATCCAGCAGAATGATCTGTATGCCTCTCGTGAAGGTGGTTTTCTTTCTGTGGTGAAACTTCTGAGTTTCATGCCAAAAAGTCATTAACTAATGTAGAGGCTCCCACGGTTTTAGCAGAAAAAAGGGACTTTTTGCGCTTTAAATGGCAAGTGTAGACATAGCCTAACACAATGTGGCCCTGACCTCAATGGCTACCATAACAATACCACCACCACCACCACCAATAATTATGAGAAGCGGTGGTTTATACTATGGCGACAGTGACCTCCACTGGTGAAATGAGGAAATGCAAACTTCTAGTGCAAAGGATATTACTTGTTTTCTATTGCAAAGGGACCACAACTCAACCTCCAAATCTGCGAGTTGAAATTTGCATACCTACATTTTTTTTTTTTGATGCACACGTTCTGGGACCTAAGTTTTTGAACATGCTAAACTTAGATGGGGATATACACAAGCATGCACATATAGTTTTCTAGTGACGCTGACTGTGCCTCACGTAGGACAAATGACCTGTTCAAGATCACATAAGGAACTATCACCTAATTACAGATTAGTATTGATAATCGTTCTTATAGGGCTGGGTATTGCAAGATGCTAAGCACTCTTGCCTCAATTCAGTAAAGCAGGTAAGTGCATATTTAATTTTAAGCATGTGAGTAGTTCCATAGACTTCAGTGAAGCCACCATCTTGCAGAAGTGAGCCCCTATCCAGTACTTTTGCTCTGAGTACTAGGCAAGACAGCCTGTTTCACAGCTCTCCCCAGCTGTCCCCAGCATCCTTGTCTATATTTAGTCATTAACCTGTTCAACTGTTAACCCCCTGCAAAAGTTTGTTTTTAAAATGGAAATACGTGTTACATTTTTATTTAAGAAACAAAAATATATCGGGGTATGCATTGTGTAGCCAAAGATGGGTCCAAACTAGAACCCTGGACCCAAACTTTCTGCTCAAAGTCTGGGAAAATGTTAAAGAAGTATGGGCTGGATGAATGGACTGTAAGGTGGATAGAAAGCTGGCTAGATCGTCGGGCTCAACGGGTAGTGATCAATGGCTCCGTGTCTAGTTGGCAGTCGGTTTCAACCGGAGTGCCCCAAAGGTCGGTCCTGGGGCTAGTTTTGTTTAATATCTTTATTAATGATCTGGAGGATGGTGTGGACTGCTCTCTCAGCAAGTTTGCAGATGACACTAAACAAGGAGGCGTGGTAGATACACTAGAGGGTAGGGATCGGATACAGAGGGACCTAGACAAATTAAAGGATTGGGCCAAAAATAACCTGATGAGGTTCAACAAGGACAAGTGCAGAGTCCTGCACTTAGGACGGAAGAATCCCATGCACTGCTACAGACTAGGGACCGAATCGCTAGGTAGCAGTTCTGCAGAAAAGGACCTAGGGGTCACAATGGACGAGAAGCTGGATATGAGTCAACAGTATGCTCTTGTTGCCAAGAAGGCTAACGACATTTTGGGCTGTATAAGTAGGGGCATTGCCAGCAGATCGAGGAACGTGATCGTTCCCCTGTATTTGACATTGGTGAGGCCTCATCTGGAATACTGTGTCCAGTTTTGGGCCCCACACTACAAGAAGGATGTGGAAAAATTGGAAAGAGTCCAACGGAGGGCAACAAAAATGATTAGGGGTCTGGAGCACATGACTTATGAGGAGAGGCTGAGGGAACTGGGATTGTTTAGTCTCCAGAAGAGAAGAATGAGGGGGGATTTGATAGCAGCCTTCAACTACCTGAAGGAGGGTTCCAAAGAGGATGGAGCTTGGCTGTTCTCAGTGGTGGCAGATGACAGAACAAGGAGCAATGGTCTCAAGTTGCAGTGGGGGAGGTCCAGGTTGGATATTAGGAAAAACTATTTCACTAGGAGGGTGGTGAAACACTGGAATGCGTTACCTAGGGAGGTGGTGGAGTCTCCTTCCTTGGAGGTTTTTAAAACCCGGCTTGACAAAGCCCTGGCTGGGATGATTTAGTTGGGAATTGGTCCTGCTTTGAGCAGGGGGTTGGACTAGATGACCTCTTGAGGTCCCTTCCAACCCTGATATTCTATGATTCTATGATTCTATGAAAATTTGGATCTGGATTTGAAATCCACAGCTCGGATCTATTTCTTTAATGGGACAGAACCAGAACTCAAGAAGTGGACGGCTCCAAAGTTTGAGGTGGTGTTTGGATCCTGACCTGAACTTTGCATCTTTCCCTCATGTCTATTTATAACAACATGTGGATTTTTCTAGGATTGTATTAAATAATGCATGTGTTTTTATGACAACAGGGTGTGTAAGAGGGATAACTCAGTAGTTTGAGCATTGACCTCCTAACCCCAGGGTTGTGAGTTCAATCGTTATGGGGGCCATTTAGGGAACAGCGGTAAAAGTCTGTCTGGGGATGGATCCTGCTTTGAGCAGTGCGTTGGACTAGATGACCTCCTGAGGTCCCTTCCAACCCTGATATTCTATGAAGAGAGATGGGTTTTTACTTGCAATAAAATGCACTGCATTTTAGAAGCAGCTTGTGCATTGGAAATACCATGTTTTTCTTGAGTAGCCGCACCCTTTGATCTGATATAAATGAGAGGGCCAGATCTTCAGCCGGTCATGCAGCAAAGGATATTACTTGTTTTCTGCATGCTTTCTGAAATGAAGCAAAGGGCCTGATTTTCCACTGCTTTTCATCTTGAGTACAAAATGAATGTCTACAAAAGTTGCAAGGTAATGGAGAAGCAGGCCTGATCTTGAATTACTGATTGACTCCACTACATGATTTGACAATTGTTTGCTATTAATCAAGTGTATTCAGGTAAATAAAATATTTATATACTGGCTATAATGAGAATTTACCATTACATTAAATTAAAGGCGATAGGTACTTCAGAAATACCTTAATTAGATTAGATGATCTGCACATTTTAAATTGTATTTTCTTTTAGATTCCAAAGAGTTTGATGCATTTGTGTCCTATGCAAAACAAGACTCCTTTGAAAGTGATTCCACTTTTCTTAATGAGGAACAGTTTGCCCTGGAGGTCCTTCCAGAGATGTTGGAAAACAAATATGGATACAAACTGTGTCTTCTTGAAAGGGACATTCTTCCAGGAGGAGGTAAGGTCCCACCTGATATGTGGAAAACATCAATAGACAACCCTTCGCTCCAATAGATTTTAATTTTCAAAAGCCTTATTCATCAAAAATGCCAACCATGTGATTTGGTCATGGAGCTTCTGCTCATCTCACTAAGTCCCAACCCCTACAGTCTAAGGTTATGTCTACACTACCGCCTATGTTGGCAAGAATATTCCACCCCCCAAGTGACAAAAGTTACACTGACATAAGTGCTAGTGTGCGCAGTGCTAAATCGTCAGGAGAGTTTCTCCCACTGTCATATAGTGGTGGATTAGCCACTGGGCCAATGGGGCCCATGCCCAGGGGTCCTGGCCAATTCGGGTGTCCCTGCCCGCCCGGGGCTCCTGCCGAGGAACAGGGGAAGCCCCCATGCCCCGACCTCGCTCCCGGTAAGAGTGCCGGGCAGGGAGGTGGGGGGGACTGCAGGCGGAAGGAGTGGAGAGGGGCCCCCATTTGCTCTGGCCCAGGGCCCCACAACCCCGAATCTCCCTCTGCCGTCATAGTTTATGCTGCTCACACTTTTGGGGGTGGGGGTTATGTTGATGGGAGATCTCTCTGTACATGTAGACATGGCCTAAGATATTCCATTCACACAGAACTTCAGTGTCGTCACTGAGGACATATTAGGTTGGGGCAAAGTTCTTTTTCAGCATTCTTAAAGGACTAATACACTTTTTGTATAAGCATTTTTGTAGCTTGTCATAAATTTTCCAATGGAACAGTTTCCCGCTGGAAAATGCTGATTAGATTAAATCAAAACGTTTGATTGATTTTGTCAAAATTTTCAATGGGAAATTATTTCAATGTTTCATTTTAGTAAGGTTGAAACAGTGCATTTTGACTTTCTCTTTACCTTTTCTATTATATTATAATTCGTAAAAGTCAAAATGTGTAGACTTTTATTTTACATAATATAAAAATCACAATATAAAGACAAAATAAAATATTTTGAAATATTTGATTGCACAAAAAAATTCAAGATTTTGATATTTCATCCTCATTTGGGATTAAACGAAATTTTGAAATCTCGGAATTTGCTGTGGAACAGAAATTCTGTTTTTCAACCAGCTTTTATTAAAACCTCTATCTATTTCTAGACCAGAATGTCAGAGGAATGCCCCCTCCACATTCATATTGCAATTTACTTATATTACTCATTTATCCACATTAAACATTTTCTTAGCATGTATTAAGTATGTTTTGCTATCTGTCGGATGCCCCTTTTTTCAATAAAAAATAAAATTAGTGCAGAAATACTGGGTCAAACTTATTGGCACCAACATTGGCAGGCACAACTCATTGATGAATTAGGCCCACTGTAAGTAGCTTTAAAAAAAATCCTACCTAAATTCTACTTATAGTTAAACTAAACGGGAAAAATCATTTGCCTAGACAGTGTTTCAAATCTTCAGATGACTTGTTCTGGCATTTTTCAAGGGTAGGTTTTCTTTATATAGAACCAATGCACAGTAATTCACAGGTCCCATTTTTCCGCTCCCAACAAATTCATAACTTCAAACCTCGGTGACGCATAGGGAGGGGATGTGGGATCAAGTGCCCTCCCAGATTTTGGCAAGTCCCAAGCTGCCCTTACAGGGCTTGCTCTGTTCAGCCTGATGCTCGGGGATGATGGCTCTGCCCTCCTCCTGCTGTGCCTCCCCGCCTGGCACTTCCAGCTCGCTTGGCTCCTCCCTCCCTGCAGCTGGGCCTTGGCGGGGAGCTGAGGACGGGGGACAGAGCCGCTTCTCATGCTGGCAAGTATCAGAGGAGTAGCCGTGTTAGTCTGTATCCTCAAAAACAACACGGAGTCCAGTGGCACCTTAAAGACTAACAGATTTATTTGGGCATAATAAGAAGTGGTAAGAACCCCACTTCTTCAGATGCATGGAGTGAAAATTACAGACATAGGCATAAATATATATTAGTACATGAAGGGCTGGCTGACTCCGCTCAAGGTCGATGTCTGCGAGAGAGCCTGGCTGCAGAGGTGACAGAGGCTGGCTCCCAGCCAGAGCCCAGCTGCTGGGGACAGGGGCGGAGCGAGCCGGAGGAGTGGGGGGACTCTGGCTCACTTGGCCCCTGTCCCCGGCACCTGGGCCCGGATGGGGAGTGGAGGGGCCACCTCCTCAGCTAGGGTCTCTCGCAGATAAGCGCTGAGCTGCACAAAGGGAGTGACCCTGAGCAGAGTCAGCCAGCATGAGAAATGGCTCCACCCTGCTCAGGCAGGCCTGGCTGCCGGCAGGAGGGGCCGAGTGAGCTGGAAGTGCCAGATGGGAGGCAAAGCAGGAGAAGGATGGAGCTCGGGTGGGGCAGGGAGAGCGCGGTGGCCTCGGCTGGGCACAGAGCGGGGGGTTGCTGTGGAAGGCGCTGGGAGCAGGCTCCCACTGCCCAACCTGAGTTAGGGGTGTTGCCTGTGCCCCTCCCCTTGCTGAGGTGTCCACAAGGTCATGGGAGCTCTGGGGAGACACTGGTGCTGTGAGTCAGCCCGGGGCTGGTGGACCCGGTTCAGGGGCATGTGCTCCCCACTCCTGTGGCCCCAGCCTCCCAGGACCAGGCGGGATTGGCTGCCCAGGCTCAGAGGGATGGGGCTGGAAGGTTCCTCCAGGGGCCAGCCATGAGGTGGTCACGTGGCCCCCCCTTTAAATTGTATCCCCCCCAGTATCATCAGGCATAAGCCATCTATGCTTCAAGAGCTGGCTAGAAGTTTCTAGAACCTTCCAGAATCCCCCAAGTGAAGCAGGGGACTAAGGGTATGTCTACACTGCCCATGTTACAGCACGGCTGCAGCAGCACTGTGACGTGGACAGTGTAGACATGCTTTATTGCCAGGGGAGAGCTCTCTCAGTGATTAAAAAAAACCCACCCCAAATGAGCAGTGGTAGCTTTATCTCTGGGAACATGCCTCCCAACACTAAAGCGCTGTCTATACTGGCGCTTTTCAGCGCTAAAACTTTTGTCACTCAGGGGGGTGTTTTTTCACACCCCTGAACGGCTAAAGTTTTAGCATTGAAAGTGGCAGTGTAGACACAGCCTAACACAACTTTACACATTCTGTCACATTCTTTTAAACATCACCACAACTTTCTCTTATGTTAATTAAGATATCTCCCAATATCAAAGGGAAGTGGAGAAAATATTCATCTGCGGAGATCTCCCATGCAGTAGAATAAAATACCTCTAATAAGTAGAATAATAGAATCACATAATCCTAGACATAGGACATCAGGAAGTCATCTAGTTCATCCCCCTGTGCTGAGGTGGGATTAAGTATAAGTAGTAGAATGGGACCATTTATAGGATTAATTTGGATTAATAAATAATTAGGTTAACTGTAATGAAAACATACCCTTTTAAATCAACTTTTTGGGGAAAACAGCCATTCTAAGTATCTCCTAGATGTGTGCTACTACTTCACTTCTAATTGTGCACTCATTAGATCTGACAAGTTAAACAGGCTTGTGTTTAGTCAGCACGTGAATAGGAGACCTCCCAGGGAAATCACCAAGGTGCTGAAGTAAGTGGTGTTGTTGAATCAGTAAATCAGTAAAAGAGTAAAACACTTCCCTTTGAGGCAGAACTGAACTATTGCCCCAGCATAGTGTTAGCGGATGCTGGTTGAAAACTGGGTTTTCTGTCATGTGGGAAGCAGGATGAAATATCAATTATTTTTGCAGAAGGGAAAATTCAGAAATTTTTATTTGGAAATTTCAAAACATTTTGTCATGTCAGCATTTCTAAATCAAAATATTTTTCTTGGTTTGTTGAACTGAATTGAAACATTTCCTATTGGCTTGGTTAGACATTAGTAAGTGTCCCCCAGATCTCAGTGGAGTTCTAGTTCAAGTACCAAATGCATCTTTTCTCCTCTAAGGGCCAGACTCTTTGGATGGACTGGCATGATACACCATGGTCACATAATTCCCATGATACACCACATTGGTTCAACCAAATGGGAGACCATCTTTCATCATGGGAGATGTAGTCTGCTACAAAGCTGAGGCCAGGGGGAGAAGAGGAGCACGAGTCACCTGAACTTCACCTTCTATGAGTCACTGTGGCAGTTCAGGTGGACACAGTTTAATTTTGAACTGACCCAAAAGAAAACATTGTGATTTGGTTCAACAAACCAAAACGGTTTTAATTTGGTTTGACACAAAATATTTTGTTTCGATTTTGCTGATGGAAAATTGAAACATTTCAGCAAAATTGAATTTTTCCCTGTATAAAACTACATTTTCTGTCAAAAAAAAATTGCATCACTCCTTGTAGTCACTGAAGAGCCCATGGCACCTGTGGCAATTTGGGGAACCTGTCTATGTACAACTTATGAATTCTGTCTGGAGTCAGGAGCTCTTTTTGTGTATCTGTCAGACTGCAGATTTAATTTTGAATGAGGGGTTTCTTTGCCTTCTCGGTTGTTCTTTTACCTCCATGTTGGACCTCCAAGGTTTAGCAGCACAGGGCTAAGAACAAAGGGTCATTAACTTACGTGCTCTCTCATTGACATGGCACCACCTTAGACAATAGGCTAACTCCTGCCCAAGAGAACCAGTCTGTGCAGGTGGGTTGATAATGATGTAATAGGTCACCTGGTAGGGGAATTTGATCACCTGATGAGGTTGATCAAGAAATCACCTGATAAAGGCTGGAGATTATAAAAGAGAGGGTCTCTCAGCAGCTATTTTAGAGGGAGATGGGGAGAAGTGAGACTAGGCCTCCATGTTCTGGATGAGAAGCCATGTGCAGGAGGTTGGTTGGGGGGTGGGGGGAGAGGTGAAACATCCTGGACTCCTTAGAGGGCTCTGGTGTATGCTCAAAGAACTCTCCAGAGTAGTGTAGAAACTGAGGCAGGAAAACTATGTTTACGTATGTTTATTATTTTGTGTAGATCCATTTATCTTTCATGCTACATAAGGAGAAAACTGTGTTTAGAATGCTGTGCTAAGACTGTGTTTGTGTTTGTGTGTATGTGTGTGCGTGTCCATTGTATTCCATGCGTACCCTTGAAGAGGAAAAGCGTAAACCAGAAGGCTCACACCTTCAGTGGGATCCTGGGGAAAGTTCAAGAACAGCTGGGGAGGCACTAGTTTCAGGGCCTAGGCCATTGGACTGCGAGGTCCCCACTGCCATGAGGGGGTGCGTTCCTTAGAGGCCCAAAGCCAGGGACAGTACCTACATTCTGTCCAGCCCTAGCAAGCTAAGAGTATGTGGGATTCAGCATTGGAATCCCGGTACAGCAGTCTGGAGAGCATCCAGAAGGGGCACTCAGCCAGATCTTTGACTGCACTTATCAGAAGAATGAAAATGTTAGCCCAGGTGTCATTGCCAAATTAATTGGGTAATGGCTTTCTAAATGCTCCTGTGGTTTCAGTTGTATTCTCTTCTTCTCATGATGTAAGGGACATTGCTATGTGCTGTTGTGTGTAGTTGTTGCATTTTACTCCAATGGTGGCTGCATTTACATGGTTGTTAACATGATTATATATTAAATTTTTTAAAATGTTTTCGGTGCCTGTGGCTGAAAGCCCAAAGTGCTAGTACTAATCATTACTTCTTTTTCAGCTTACACTGATGATATTGTAACAGCTATTCAACAAAGCAGGCGAGCTATAATTATCTTGAGTCCTGGCTATGTCAATGGACCCAGCATCTTTGAACTGCAGGCAGCAGTGAACTGTGCTTTAGAAGATAACACGATAAAATTGATTTTAATTAAGTACAAGTCGTTCCAAGAGCCAGAATCTTTACCTCCAATAGTGAAGAAAGCTCTTAAAATTTTACCAGTGGTTACCTGGAAATCTTCTAACTCTAACTCACCAAACAAACAATTCTGGAAATATATGCGGTATCACATGCCAGTGAAAAATACCAGGGGGCTAGAGAAAAACAGTCTAAAGTTTTTTTCCCATAGGTTATTTAGCATGGTTATCAATAGCAGAAAGGTCGCTTGGAGAAGACAGCAGACTAAGAAATAGTGAGGTGATTGTAAAGGAACTTTCTGTATCTGCTACCACCTGACCACAAATTTAAGAGCTCATCATCTTTTGTCTCATTGATAGCTCACTCTAACATAAAGTGAAAAAAACTTCCTATAATGTGACAACCCTAAAGTCTTCAGTAGAAGCAAGCGGGACTGGATGCAGCTGTGATATGATATGTTTTTCTTTTATTATTATATTTAATATTTATTATTTTCAGCAAAATTGTAGCCAGAAACCTCAGTGAGAATTTGGGCCCCATTGTAGTAGATAGTGTATAAACCTAAGACAATAGAGAGCTTACAGTGCAACTATATAATTAATAATAATAGTAATAATATCATAATTCTATTTCTAACTAATATGCACTGTGTACACAGGCTTTCCTGTGTGAAAAGAATTAAAAGCATAAAGAAATACGGATGGGATTTTCATTGTATTTGCCTAGTTCTGCTGTCATTAAGTCACTGGTAAAACTCCCATGGATTTCAGTGGGAACAGAGATAAGCCAAGTTTGAGCATTTTTGAAACTCTAACCCTGGACTTTTTTGTTTGTGTTCTTTTGCCCTGCTGTTGATAATAACAGTACCCCAGTTTGAATGCCTTCCTCATTGCATTGTGTTTTCATTTGATGTTTGCTTTTCTATTTTTCTTGAAAAATTAAAATTGCAAAATTCCTTTGGATTCTTTTTTAACGTAACTTTTCCTATGCAGTCCAGAGGGAGCAGCCCTAAAATTCTTAGCCCAGATTGTTCTTTTCTGTGGGAAAAATCCATGAGAGAGGGCCTGTAGAGAGGAAAACTCTGCAAGGATCCCCTCACATGGCTATTCTGGGACAGGGCCGGCTCCAGGGTTTTGGCCGCCCAAGCAGCCAAAAAATAATAATAAAAAAAAAGCCGCGATCACGATCTGCGACGGCAATTAGGTGGGAGGTCCTTCGCTCCAAGCCGGAGTGAGGGACTGTCCGCCAAATTGCCACCGAATAGCTGGACGTGCCGCCCCTCTCCGGAGTAGCCACCCCAAGCACCTGCTTGACAAGCTGGTGCCTGGAGCCGGCCCTGTGTTGGGATGACAGATTTGAGGTTCTCCTCACCCACAGAATGGGGAGAAGTTACATCCTGAATGTTGAGGATCCCCCAGAGTGTCTTCCAGTTGCTTCCCCCTGCCAGCATCACCTTACTTTGTCTGAGCATGCCAGCCTGACAACTATAGATCTGGGTGTCAACAGCATAATGAAAATACTGCAGCCTGTACCACAGCAGCCCCATATATGCATTGAACAAGAGGGGAGACAAGTTGAAATTCAGTGGTTCTAATAGGATACTATTTTCTTAGGGGATTGAACCCAGGCATCCTGGTGATTCTTGGAATGGGGGAAAGAGCAGTCTACTAGCTTGGAAACCTTTCACTCATACAGATATGTACAGTATTAGGGTTACCATATTTCAGCAAGCAAAAAAGAGGATGGGAGGAGCCCCGCCCCCACCCCCACCCCTGCCCCTCCCACTTCCCGCCCCCCTCAGAACCCCCAACGATCCCCCCGTTCCTTGTCCCCTGACTGCCCCCTCCTGGGACCCCTGCCCCCCATCCTAACTGGCCCCCTAGGACCCTACCCCCTACCTGTACCCTGATTGCCCCAACCCTTATCCACACCCCCACCCCCAGACAGACCCCTGGGACTCCCACGCCCCATCCAACGACTCCCCACCCCCTGACAGCTCCCCCCAGAACTCCCGACCCATCTAAACCCCTCTGCTCCCTGTCCCCTGACTGCTCCAATCCCTCTCCCCACCCCTGCCCCCTGACAGCTCCCCCCCCAGAACTCCCAGCCCCCTAGGATTAAATAAGTGAAGAGAAAAAGGCTTAATAAGGATTGCAAGCAAGTAGTCTACACTGTTCATTTTACATGAATGATTATCTACTACATTTATTTAGCTATTCATTACCTTGCCCTTTGGTATAATTGCTAACTAAATTCTAATTCCTTCCTATTTTTATTAAAGCTGCTGTACTTGGTGCTGTAATGGTGAGCAACAGACTAATCAGTAGTGGAAGGGAATTAGAGCTGGAGCCAGATGGGGTTTAGGAGATCAACATAACATTTCTTTGGTGGAAGAGAGTGGTTGTTTAATAAAATATGAAGCAGGATTAATGTTGCAGATGACCTTAAAATACTGAATAGCAAAGAACAACTATGTGATATACTGTACAGCTGTACCTTCTGTTAATGCATGCCTCTCAATCGTCAAACCTGACAATGTACGACACAAACAATCAAAATTGTGGAACAACTGTTTTCTTGTGTGTCTTG